>NC_069507.1:32581733-32736733 GCF_027579735.1 Bombina bombina | reverse complement strand
GGAGATCAATGGGGAGAGCCGGCTGAAAAAAAGTCTAACACCTGCAAAAATGCAGCGTCAAACTCAGTAACGCAACCCCATTGATTCCTATGGGGAAACAAATTTTATGTTTACACCTAACACCCTAACATGAATCCCGAGTCTAAACACCCCTAATCTTACACTTATTAACCCCTTATCTGCCGCCCCCGACATCGCCGCCACCTGCATTATATTTATTAACCCCTAATCTGCCGCTCCAGACACCGTCGCCACCTACATTATACTTATGAACCCCTAATCTGCTGCCCCCAACATCGCCGACACCTACATTACATTTATTAACCCCTAATCTGGCGCCCCAACGTCGCCGCCACTATATTAAATGTATTTATTTATTTAAATTTATTTATTGAAGATGGACCCCGTCCGCGCCGGATGGATAAAGATAGAAGATGCCGTTTGGATGAAGACTTCTACCCGCTTGAATGAAGACTTCTGCCGGCTCCAATGTTTTTATTTGGGGGGCTTGGTTGGGTGGGTGGTAGGTTTTACTGTTGGGGGATGTTTGTATTTTTTTTACAGGTAAAAGAGCAATGCCCCACAAAAGGCCCTTTTAAGGGCCATTGGCAGTTTAGTGTAGGCTTGTTTTTTTTTTATTTTGTGGGGGCTTTTTTATTTTGATAGGGCTATTAGATTAGGAGTAATTCGTTTTTATTTTTGATAATTTCGTTTTTTATTTTGTATATCGTGTTTATTTTTTTTTGGTAATTTAGATAATTGTATTTTATTAATTTAATTTATTTTATTTTATTGTAATGTTAGGTTTTAGTGTAAGGCAGGTTAGGTTTTATTTCACAGGAAAGTTTGGATTTATTTTAGCTAGGTAGTTATTAAATAGTTAATAACTATTTACTAACTAGTCTACCTAATCAGCCAATCGTATTGAGCTCGTATTCTTTTGGCTGTTCCGATCGGCCAATAGAATGCAAGCTCAATACGATTGGCTGATTGGATCAGCCAATCAGATTGAACTTCAATCTGATTGGCTGATAGCATCAGCCAATCAGATATTTTCTGCCTTAATTTCGATTGGCTGATAGAATCCTATCAGCCAATCGGAAATTGAAGGGACGCCATCTTGGATGACGTACCTTAAAGGAACATTCATTCGTCGGGAAGTCATCGGTTGAAGAGGATGGCTCCGCGTCGGCTCCTTTGAAGATGGCTCAGCTCCACTCCGGATGGATGAAGATTGAAGACGCCGCCTGGATGAACACTTCTGCCGGATGGAGGACCTCTTCTTGCCCCGCTTGGATGAAGACTTCTACCGGATGAAGGACCTCCTCTGCGCACCTTGGATGAAGAATTCGGCTCAGTTGTGTGAAGACGACTCAAGGTAGGATGATCTTCAGGGGGTTAGCGATAGGTTTTTTAAGGGGGGTTTGGGTGGGTTAGAGTAGGGGTATGTGGGTGGTGGGTTGTAATGTTGGGGGGGGTATTGTATTTTTATTTTCAGGTAAAAGAGCTGATTACTTTGGGGCAATGCCCCACAAAAAGCCCTTTTAAGGGCTGGTAAAAGAGCTGATTACTTTGGTAGTTTAGAATAGGGTAGGGCATTTTTTTATTTTGGGGGGATTTTTTATTTTATTAGGGGGCTTAGATTAGGTGTAATTAGTTTAAACTTCTTGTAATTCTTTTTTATTTTTTGTAATTTAGTGTTTGGTTTTTTTGTATTATAGAATAGTTTATTTTATTGTATTTTAAGTTAGCTAATTGTAGGTATTTTATTTAATTAATTTAATGATAGTGTAGTGTTAGGAGTATTGGTAACTTAGGTTAGGATTTATTTTACAGGTAATTTTGTACTTATTTTGACTAGGTAGCTATTAAATAGTTATTAACTATTTAATAGCTATTGCACCTAGTTAAAATAAATACAAAGTTGCCTGTAAAATAAATATAAATCCTAAAATAGCTACAATGTAATTATTAATTATATTGTAGCTATATTAGGGTTTATTTTCTAGGTATTTAGTTTTAAATAGGATTATTTTATTTAATTTTAGGAATATTATTTCGTTTAATTTAAATTATATTTATGTTAGGGGGTGTTAGGGTTAGAGTTAGGTTTAGCGGTTAATAATTTTATTATAGTAGCGGCGACTTTGCAGGCGGGAGATTAGGGGTTAATAATTGTAGTAGGTGGCGGCGATGTTAGGGAGGGCAGATTAGGGGTTAATACTATTTATTCTAGTGTTTGCGAGGCGAGAGTGCGGCGGTTTAGGGGTTAATACATTTATTATAGTGGCAGCGATGTCCGGTCGGCATATTAGGGGTTAATAAGTATAGGTAAGGTGGTGGCAGATTAGGGGTTAATAATATACAGCAGGTGTCAGCAATAGCGGGGGGTTCATGTTAGGGTGTTAGGTGCAGACTTAGAGAGTGTTTCCCCATAGGAAGCAATGGGGCTGCGTTAGGATCTGAACGCTGCTTTTTTGAAGGTGTTAGGTTTTTTTTTCAGCCCAAACTGCCCCATTGTTTCCTATGGGGATATCGTGCACAAGCACGTTTTTCCAGCTTACCGCTACCGTAAGCAACGATGGTATTGAGGGTTGAAGTGGAGCTAAATTAGGCTCAACGCTCCCTTTTCTGAGCCTAGCACAGCCCCTCAGACAACTCTAAATACCAGCGTTGTCTTAAGGGTGCGCTGGGAAAAAAGCAGCGTTAGCTACACAGGTTTTTACCGACAAAACTCTAAATCTAGCGGTTAGATTTTATTTTATAGGTAAGTATTTAGTTTTAAATAGGAATTATTTAGGTAATAAAAGTTTTATTTAGATTTATTTTAATTATATTTAAGTTAGGGGGGTTAGGGTTAGGGTTAGACTTAGGCTTAGGGTTACATTAGGGTTAGGTTTAGAGGTTAATATATTTATGTAGTGATGTGGGAGGCCAGAGGTTTAGGGGTTAATAGTTTAATTTAGTATATTTTATTATAGGGGCATGCGGTTTAGTGGTTAATAGGTTTAATATAGCGGCGGTGTGGGTGGATGGCAGATTAGGAGTTAATAATATTTAAAAATTGTTTGCGATGCCTGAGGGTGGCGGATTAGGGGTTAATAGGTTTATTATAGTGGCGAAGATAACGGGGAGCGGCAGAATAGGGGTTAATACATTTTTTAAGTGGTGGAGATGTCCGGAGTGGCAGATTATAGGGGTTAATAATTTTATTTTAGTGTTTGCGATGCGGGAGGGCCTCGGTTTAGGGGTTAATAGGTAGTTTATGGGTGTTTAGTGTACTTTGTGACAGTTTAGAAATTAGTTATGAGTTTTATGCTACAGCTTTGTAACGTAAAACTCATAACTACTGACTTAAGATGGCGGTACAGAACTTGTCATTTTAGGCTGTACCGCTCACTTTTTGGCCTCCCAGGCAAACTTGTAATACCAGCACTATGGAAGTCTCATTGAAAAAGGACTTATTTAAAAGTGCAGTACTGACGTTGTGTGACGACCAAAAAGGTTTGCGGTACACCTATTCTGACAAGACTTGTAATAGCGGTGTTAGGGAAAAAGCAGCGTTATGAAGCATAACAATGCTTTTTCACTCAAAACACAAAACTCGTAATCTAGCTGTATCTGCATTAGTGATCACTCATTTAATGAAAGTTTGGTTGATTCATGGAATAGACTTCTGTTAGCGGTGGTGAGGATAATAGGGGAATTTAAAGGGACAGTCTACTTGAAAGATGTTTTTTAAAAAGATAGATAATCCCTTTATTACCCATTCCTCAGCTTTGCATAACCAATACTGTTATAATAATATATGTTTTACCTATGTGATTACCTTGTTTCTAAGCCTTTTTAGACTGCCCCCTTAACTCAGTTCTTTTGACAGACTTGCATTTAAGCCAATCTGTGCTGACTCATAAATAACTCCACTCGAGTAAGCACAATGTTATCTATATGGCACAAATGAACTAGCACTGTCTAGAGATGCAAAACTGTCAAAATGCACTGGGTTAAGAGGCGGCCTTTAATGTCTTAGAAATTTAGAGATTTAGCTTTTAAAAAAAATTACCAAGAGAACAAAGCATTTGATAAAAGTACATTGGAAAGTTGTTTAAAATGACATGCCCTGTCTGAATCATGAAAGTTTTATTCTGACTTGACTGTTCCTCTTAAAATCCCTGGGATATTCATAAGAAGCTATTAAGAGTGACTCAAAAATATGAACAGGCTGGTTATTTTCTGCTGTCAAAATCTATCGCCTAGATTACGAGTCTTGCGTTAGCCTTAAAAAGCAGCGTTAAGAGGTCCCAATGCTGCTTTTTAACGCCCGCTGGTATTACGAGTCTTGAAGTTACAGGCTCACCTCTCACTTTTTTGGCCAGACTCGAAAATACCACAAATCCACTTACGTCAATTGCGTATCCTATTTTTTCAATGGGATTTGCCTATCGCCGGTATTACGAGTCTTCCAAAAAGTGAACGGTATAGCCTCTCCTGTCAAGACTGGTACCGTATTTAAAAATCTTTGAGAAAGCCGAAACAGTAACGGCGAAACATGTCAGGGGGGGTATAGTCTAACAAACACCCCAATTAGTCGTTTTTTTAAATGGCATAGGAACTGGTTATAAAAATTTATTTAATTCAATAAGTTGGCAATCCGGCAAAGCTTAATATATATATAGTCACATTTGCTAAAAAGCAACCATAGCTTATTGACCGGAACGGTCAGAATTACACTCAGTAATCCGGTGACACGCTAGAAGGGGGGAGACAATTTGGGGATAGCGAACATTCAAAAGTGGTTAGGTAAACTGTAGAAGCGTAATCTACAAACCACAGATGGCAAAATAAGATATTTCTTCTGATTTACTAGACAAGCCAACACCTAATTCTAATAGACACTGTTTGAGAATTACTACAAGACTCATATTACGCTATTTCAGCACACAGCATTCCAAACAGTGCGAGTGCTATATGATATCAAGTCAATGTTAACTACAAACTTTATTAAGCATATTGTATTTAAGTAATCATACACTGACCCTCATGGTATTTTGACAATTGTGATATATGCCAGGGATATAATAGATGTAAAGGATACACAGACTTGAACTGGAATTTAGATTTAATATATTACTAACAAGGCCAAAATAAGGCCTCTCTTAAGATACAGTTTTTTCTTTTCTTTTTAAAAAAAATTAACATATAAGTTAAACAACCACCAAGATCAGTTACAACACGCACAAACAGTTACTGCACGATTCAGCTTTAAGAGTAATGTATGTCTAATTCAAATATAGCTAAACAGATAAAGGATATTTTATGTGGGTAATATGAATTAAGCCACACTTATGAGGTGAATGTCAGGTGATGTCATACAGACTTAACCTGCAAGCACACTTGCCAAAATAAGGCATTCTTTAAATCGCCTGTACAAAAGAAAAAAAGAAAAAAAATAAAATCATTACATTTTTACAACAGTCAAATACAAGACTTAAAATCTGAAATTTTACACTAAACACCCTAAGATGTGGATTAAATAACAGGTCATTTCAGATCATATATGTTAATAGATATCAAAACCAGAAATTGATACATAATATAAAAATAAAAAGAAGAAAAAATATATTGCACCAAGCAAATTCCGGTTTAGCTAAGAAAATTAAATCCTTCATCCCTAAATGTATATGTCTTACAGCTTTAAATAAGGTGTAACGTAGACCCTGTGTACCAATTGGAAGCTAGTATTATACTTATTCTAACAAATCTGCTATCAAATCCATTGGTATCATTATCAATTGATTGCACTTGAAATAAAAGTGACAAAGAACTCTAGGCACCATCAGTATTACATGCCATAACAAATTGTAAAATATACTCAAATTTAATTCCTGGCATATATATCTCCACCCAGATGACATAAAGTCCAAAAGTATTTTATGAGATATTAGGGCACTGACAGAAGCTTAATAACCAACGTATAATTTATCATATTACCAGAGAGTCTGAAGTTAAATATACTAAACCAGACCGGAGTATAAGGTCTGGAAAAAGTCAATCTGACAACCATTATATCAGACATCCTATATGCAAAACCAGAATTAGACATTTGACTAGTCTAACCACAAACCTAGTAAGTGCCATATACAGCACCTAGGTGTGAACCCATTGTGAAACACTCCAATCCACCCCTAGCGCATGATACAAAATATAAACAAGCACCTATATATAAGAAAGTGGGACCCCTCAGAGGTGCCCCTTATAACAGTATAACTAGGTTGCCAAATTGACCATTAGCCAATATTTACAATCCAATTCCTATGTGTTTTTAAAGCACATACATACACATATTGATTTTATAACCATTGTTGAATAAAAGTTATGTTTTAAGTAAATCCTTTTTGAATAGAAACGTTCTGGTCCTGAATGTGAGTTTATTATTATTATTCACTCAAATCAGGGACGGGAGTGCTGCCTAAGTGCACTATTTCTAGTCTTGATCCCTTCTCTTGGGCTCTAGACTCAATCCAAAAGTATTTAAAAGTCAGTAGTTAAGAGTTTTATGGGCTAACGCCGTAGCATAAAACTCTTAACTAAAGTGCTAAAAAGTACACTAACACCCATAAACTACCTATTAACCCTTAAACCGAGACCCCCCCACATCGCAAACACTAAAATAATTTTTTTAACCCCTAATCTGCCGAACCGGACAATGCCGCCAAAAAATATATTAACCCCTAAACCGCCGCACTCCCGCATCGCAAACACTAGTTACATTTTATTAATCCCTAATCTGCCGTCCCTAACATCGCCGACACCTACCTACATTTATTAGCCCCTAATCTGCCGCCCCAACATCGCCGCAACTATTTTAAATGTATTAACCCCTAAATCTAAGTCTAACCCTAACACCCCCTAACTTAAATATAATTTAAATAAATCTAAATAAAATTACTACAATTAACTAAATAATTCCTATTTAAAACTAAATACTTACCTATAAAATAAACCCTAAGCTAGCTACAATATAACTAATAGTTACATTGTAGCTAGCTTAGGGTTTATTTTTATTTTACAGTCAACTTTGTATTTATTTTAACCAGGTAGAATAGTTATTAAATAGTTATTAACTATTTAATAGCTACCTAGATAAAATAAAGTCAAATTTACCTGTAAAATAAAACCTAACCTAAGTTACAATTACACCTAACACTACACTATAATTAAATTAATTCCCTAAATTAACTACAATTAAATACAATTAAATACAATTATCTAAAGTACAAAAAAACACTAAATTGCAGAAAATAATAAAATAATTACAAGTTTTTAAAACTAATTACACCTAATCTAATCCCCCTAATAAAATAAAAAAGCCCCCCAAAATAATAAAAAGCCCTACCCTATACTAAATTACAAATATCCCTTAAAAGGGCCTTTTGCGGGGCATTGCCCAAAAGTAATCAGCTCTTTTACCTGCAAAAAAAAGTACATTACCCCCCAACATTAAAACTCACCACCCACACACCCAACCCTACTCTAAAACCGACCCAATACCCCCTTAATAAAACTTAACACTAACCCCTTGAAGATCACCCTACCTTGAGAAGTCTTCACCCAACCGGGCCGAAGTCCTCAACGAAGCCGGGTGAAGTGGTCCTCCAGACGGGAAGAAGTCTTCATCCAAGCCGGGAAGAAGAGGTCCTCCTGACGGGCAGAAGTCTTCATCCAGACGGCATCTTCTATCTTCATCCATCTGGCGCGGAGCGGTTCCATCTTCAAGACATCCGATGCGGAGCATCCTCTTCTTTCGACGTCTTCTTACTAAATGACGGTTCCTTTAAAGGGACAGTCTAGTATAAATTAAACTTTCATTATTCAGATAGGACTTTTAATTTTAATCAACTTTCCAATTTACTTTTATCATCAAATTTGCTTTTTTCTCTTGGTATTCTTAGTTTAAACTAAACATAGGTAGGCTCATATGCTAATTTCTAAGCCTTTGAGGGCTGCCTCTTATCACATGCTTTTTAAATCTCTTTTCAACACAAAGAGACAGAAAGTACACATGGGCCATATAGATAACACTGTGTTCAGGCACAGGGGGTTATTTAAGATTTAGTACAAAACAATGCTAAATTTAAGACAATAGATAATAAACAGTCACAGTCATGTGATCAGGGGGCTGGAAGAAGGTTCCTAGATACAAGGTAATCACAGAGGTAAAAAGTATATTAATATAACTGTGTTGGTTATGCAAAACTGGGGAATGGGTAATAAAGGGATTATCTATCTTTTAAAACAATAACAATTCTATGGTAGACTGTCCCATTAAGTGATGTCATCCAAGATGGCGTCCCTTCAATTCCGATTGGCTGATAGAATTCTATCAGCCAATCGGAATTAAGGTAGAACAAATCCTATAATCTGCCGTCCCTAACATCGCCGACACCTACCTACATTCATTAACCCCTAATCTGCCGCCCCCAACATTGCCGCAACTATATTAAATGTATTAACCCCTAAATCTAAGTCAAATCCTAACCCTAATACCCCCTAACTTAAATATAATTTAAATAAATCTAAATAAAATTCAAGTTCAATCCGATTGGCTGATTGGATCAGCCAATAGAATGTGAGCTCAATCTGATTGGCTGATTGGATCAGCCAATCGGATTGAACTTGAATCTGATTGGCTGATTCCATCAGCCAATCAGAATTTTCCTACCTTAATTCCGATTGGCTGATAGAATCCTATCAGCCAATCGGAATTCAAGGGACGCCATCTTGGATGACGTCCCTTAAAGGAACCTTCATTCTTCAGTTGGATGTCGAACGAAGAGGATGGATCCGCGCCGGAGGTCTTCAAGATCAGCCGCTCGTCATCGGATGGAACAACATAGAAGATGTGGCTTGGATGAAGATGTTTGCCGGTCCGGATGTCCTCTTCTGCCCGGATAGGATGAAGATTTCTTCCCAAAGATGGACTTCTTCATTTGCCACTTGGATCAAGACTTCAGCCGGAGGATGGACGTCACTCTTCAGCCCCCGCTTGGGCTTGGATGAAGACATTGGAGGCTCTTCTGGACCAATCGGTGAACCCTGTGTGGTGAATACAAGGTAGGGAGATCTTCAGGGGCATAGTGTTAGGTTTATTTAAGGGGGGTTTGGGTTAGATTAGGGGTATGTGGGTGGTGGGTTGTAATGTTGGGGGGGGGGGGTATTATATGTTTTCTTTTTACAGGCAAAAGAGCTGAATTATTTGGGGCATGCCCCGCAAATGGCCCTTTTCAGGGCTGGTAAGGTAAAAGAGCTTTTCTATTTTAATTTTAGAATAGGGTAGGGCATTTTTTTATTTTGGGGGGCTTTGTTATTTTATTAGGGGGCTTAGAGTAGGTGTAATTAGTTTAAAATTGTTGTAATATTTTTCTAATGTTTGTAAATATTTTTTTATTTTTTGTAACTTAGTTATTTTTTATTTTTTGTACTTTAGTTAGTTTATTTAATTGTATTTATTTGTAGGTATTGCATTTAATTAATTTATTGATAGTGTAGTGTTAGGTTTAATTGTAACTTAGGTTAGGATTTATTTTACAGGTAAGTATTTAGCTTTAAATAGGAATAATTTATTTAATAAGAGTTAGTTTTTTTCGTTAGATTTAAATTATATTTAACTTAGGGGGTGTTAGTGTTAGGGTTAGACTTAGCTTTAGGGGTTAATACATTTATTAGAGTAGCGGCAAGGTCCGGTCGGCAGATTAGGGGTTAATAATTGAAGTTAGGTGTCGGCGATGTTAGGGAGGGCAGATTAGGGGTTAATACTATTTCTTATAGGGTTATTGAGGCGGGAGTGAGGCGGATTAGGGGTTAATAACTTTATTATAGTAGCGGTGAGGTCTGGTCGGCAGATTAGGGGTTAATTATTGTAGGTAGCTGGCGGCGACGTTGTGGGGGGCAGATTAGGGGTTAATAAATATAATATAGGGGTCGGCGGTGTTAGGGGCAGCA
This sequence comes from Bombina bombina, assembly GCF_027579735.1. Classification (NCBI taxonomy): domain Eukaryota; kingdom Metazoa; phylum Chordata; class Amphibia; order Anura; family Bombinatoridae; genus Bombina; species Bombina bombina. The sequence goes on along the minus strand of NC_069507.1, from coordinate 32,726,731 downwards.
GATTAGGGGTACATAGGGATAACGTAGGTGGCGGCGGTGTGCGGTCGGCAGATTAGGGGTTAAAAAAATTTAATTGAGTGGCGGCGATGTGGGGGGGCCTCGGTTTAGGGGTACATAGGTAGTTTATGGGTGTTAGTGTACTGTAGAGCACAGTAGTTAAGAGCTTTATGAACCGGCGTTAGCCCAGAAAGCTCTTGACTCCTGTTTTTTTTCTGCGGCTGGAGTTTTGTCGTTAGATTTCTAAAGCTCACTTCAGCCACGACTCTAAATACCGGCCTTAGAAAGATCCCATTGAAAAGATAGGATACGCAATTGACGTAAGGGGATCTGCGGTATGGAAAAGTCGCGGCTGGAAAGTGAGCGTTAGACCCTTTCCTGACTGACTCCAAATACCAGCGGGCGGTAAAAACCAGCGTTAGGAGCCTCTAACGCTGGTTTTGACGGCTACCGCCAAACTCTAAATCTAGGCGTTTGTATCTTAATTTCAATGTAAGCATAGGAGCCGACCCATTTTTTTGTTCAGCACCTGGGCAGCACTTGCTGATTGGTGAGTACATTTAGACATCAATCAGAAAGTGTTACCCAGGTGCTGAACCAAAAATGGTCCGGCTCCTATGCTTACATTCTTGCTTTTTCAAATAAAGATTCCAAGAGAACGAAAAAAAATTGATGAAAGGAGTAAATTAGAAAGTTGTTTAAAATTGCTGCTCTATCTGAATCTTGAAAATTTTATTTTGACAAGACTATTCCTTTAAAAAAAGTAAAAATGTTAATAATAGATTTTCTTTTAAAGAAAATTCCTACAAAATAAATTGTTAATATTAAAAAAGCTATGAAAATATAACACATGATAGTTCATTGAAAGTTGCCAACTTCAGTGAAAACTCTACAAACAGCATTAAGAGTTATACATAATGAATGTATTTTATGGTTAACATTTGTCCTTTTTTTAATTAGCTTAAACAACCTCACATTAGATGAAGGATCCGGAAGTGTGTTAACAGAAACATTCTTCTAATCTATTTCAGTTTAGCAAATTATGAAAAGTAGGGACATAATTTTTTGTTCATATTCAGATTTGCTCGTATAAGTCACTAATTGCCTCAAATTTGTTTGATGTCATATGTCAAGCTAATCACTGAAGTTGGTTCTTAATTTTGTTTTGCAGCCAGACATGGAGCAGAATATACTGATGGTTAATAAAATTGCAGATAATGATGCTTTGCTCTGGAAAAAGGCATTTTTCTGGCAGTGAGAAGAACATTGGAACAGACTGTACTGTAGAAGATTCCCGTGATTATGTTCCTGAAGCAACTAGTAGTATTTTTGTCAACCAGTTTCCAGTTACAAGGAAAAAAAAAATGTATGCCACTTTTATTTAAAGAAAAGAAACCTAATCCCTTTTAAATTTGTACCAAGAAAATTGTTTTTTGTGCAAGAATTCAAATGTGCAATTGTCGAAGAAAAAGACACTATGGCCTCTATTTATCAAAGTCTGGCGGACCTGATCCGACAGTGCGGATCAGGTCCGCCAGACCTCGCTGAAGACAAAGAGCAATAAGCTCTCCGTATTCAGCATTGCACCAGCAGCTCACAAGAGCTCCTGGTGCAACGCCGCCCCCTGCAGACTCGCGGCCAATCGGCTGCTAGCAGGGAGGTGTCAATCAACCCGATCGTACTCGAACGGGTTGAATTCAGGCGATGTCTGTCCGCCTGCTCAGAGCAGGCGGACAGGTTATGGAGCAGCGGTCTTTGTGACCGCTGCTTGCTTCATAACTGCTGTTTATGGTGTCAAGTTTCATTCGGAGCTTGATAGATAAGCCCCTATAACTAATGAATAAAAAAAATCTTCACAAGTCATAAATAACAAATCAAAAGGAAGCTTACAATATATTCTTCAACTATTTTATCCAGCCAGCTGACAGCTTTATAGTCTCTGACCTAATTGATACTTTGGGGTCAATTTACTATAGTGCGAGCGGACATGATAGAATGTAGCGTATCATGTCCGCTGCACATCGATAAATGCCGACAGCATACGCTGTCGGCATTTATCATTGCACTAGCACTTCTTGTAAACTGCTTGTGCAATGCCACCTCCTGCAGATTTACGGCCAATCGGCCGCCAGCAGGGGGTGTCAATCAACCTGATCGTATTCAATCGGGTTAATTTCTGTCCGCTGCCTCAGAGCAGGCGGACAGGTTATGGAGCAGCGATCTTTAGACCGCTGCTTCATAACTTCTGTTTCTGGCGAGTCTGGTGAACTTTTTCACTTGTAGTAAAGAAACATTTTAATTCTTTTCACAAAACTAATATAAGTGATCCATGAGTGTCTGGTATAGCAAGGGCAGCAAATATTTGAAATATGAAGTATTTTGAATATTCAGAACAAAAGATTGGGCCGAACCGATTTTATTTCCGTGTACATGTTTAAAAATAAGGACTTAAAAAAAAGAGAAATATTTTAAAGAGATTTATAAATAGAAAAGTAATTTTAAGCATAATTATTTTTTATGTTTGTGGAAGTGTCACTGTCTAACGGCTAAATTACAAGTTTTGCGTTATGGTGCGGTACAGCTATACATGTGAAAAATTGGCCATTGTGCGTGGAATGGCAGGTAACGCATATTACAAGTTGCGGCGGTATAGCTATACCGCAAGCATTTTAGCCTTTACGCAACTCTCCATTCCGCACTCAAAAAATTCCATAGCGCCATATTACAGGTTGTGCGGTTCAGCTAAAATGCTTGAATTACAGCCTATACCGACACGATCCATTTCGCAAACTGAGACCAGTAGTTACGGATTTTGTGTAATAAAAATGTTTCACAAAACTCATAACTAAAATGTTGCAAAGTACACTAACACCCATATACTACCTATTAACCCCTAAACCTCCAACCTCCCGCATCGCAAATACAATATTATACCTATTAACCCCTAATCTGCCACCCACCCACATTGCCGATGCTAAAATAATCTAATAAACCCCTAAACCGCCGATCCCAAAACATCACAACTAATAAATTAACCTATTAACACCTAACCTGCCACACACATCGCTACTACTATAATAAACCTTTTAACCCCTAAACTGCCGCCCCCCCCCACATCGCTAGCACTATAATAACTATTAACCCCTAAACCGCCAGCCCCCCACATCACAACTAATAATCTAGACCTATTAACTTTTAAACCACCAGCCCCCCACATCGTAACTAATAAACTACACCTATTAACCCCTAAACCGCCGCCACCCACATCTCAAAACATATATACATTTCCATTCAATGTTAATATTTGTTAACGTGTTTTATTTTGTTTTGAATATAAAAACTTTACTTTCCAATATTCTTTATTTGTTTTGAAATCTATCTATCTATATTCAAAGTATTCATAACTACCTCCAGCTTTATCATTGTTGGTCTAATGCGGCATTGGGCTAGCGGGCGAGCTATAAGTGTTATGTGTTTTTTTACAGACTGCCCCATTGAAGTCTTTGTGGAGAAGAAGTTAACGCTGTCGCAATATCCGAAGTCCTGAAGTTACTTTTAACTTGTAATACGTGCACTAACTCCAGCCACATTAATATTTTACTTTGAGGATAGTTCCTGTAGATTGCGAGCAAAAACTTTATTTAGCGTGCGACTTGTAATCGGGCCCATAGTGTTCAATACTTGTGCACAACCCTAATCCAACCTATGCATTTTGGACAGTATCTAAGCTTCATCGGGATACCAAGAGACACAGGTCAGTTTGCTAACAAGGAAATGCATGGCTATCTAAATCATGAATGTTTAAAGGGACACTAAACCCAAATTTTTCTTTCATAATTCAGCTAGAGCAGCAATTTTCTAATTTACTCCTATTATCAATTTTTCTTCATTCTCTTGCTATCTTTATTTAAAAAGCAGGAATGTAAAGCTTACGAGCCGGACCAATTTTGGTTCAGAACCTGGGTTATGCTTGCTTATTGGTGGCTTAATGCAGCCACCAATAAGCAAGCACTATCCTGGGTGTTGAACCTAAAATGGGACAGCTCCTAAGCTTTCCATTCCTGCTTTTTAAATAAAGATAGCAATAGAACGAAAAAAATTATAATAGGACTAAATTAGAAAGTTGCTAAAAATTGCTGCTCTGTCTGAATCATGAAAGGAAAAGATTGGGTTTAGTGTCCCTTTAATTAATATCAGTCCATTAAATGTAGATATATATAAATGTTTTATGTTGAACAGTTCTGCAAACTTCTCAAAACTTCTCAAAAAGTTCTGCAGATAAAGTTGCAAATACTTTGCAATACTTTTGTCAGAGGTCACATTGCTATAACCCTCGTTCAGCTTGTTATGTTTTATAGTAAACAGATACTTTTGTGTCCTTTGAATTAGGTGAAAGATTGAGAAAGAACCCTCCTCACTAGACCTATAGAGGAATAAAATCTGCTGCTTCTCTGGTGACCATTATAAAAAAGGGTGATTCCCGATGACTGAGTCTGCAGTTCGCTACGCTCTCTTAGAGATAATTAAGTAATAACATCTTCTGAGCCAGGTAATGTCATCAGAGCCTTTTGGGAAAATTAGCACCAAAGGCAACGACAAGGGTGGTTAATGGACCAATTACATTCAGTATTATGTGTCTTGTAATGGGAAGTCATAGGATGTCAACAAATCTGCTCTGAGAGAATGAAATATGCCTCTAAAATCTCCCAATTGTCCTCCCCATCTTTTGATTGGTATCGTGTTTGTTATCCTCTCTGCACAGAAGTAGCATGAAGATGTCATCAAAAATAACAGAATTCTCATGCACAGCAAGGGCCAGATTACAAGTGAAGCGCAAAGGTTTTTGTGGAAGAGATATCGTGTTTTCGCGAGCAGTTTTAATTGTGCAAGTTGAGTGATTTATGCTTCAATCCTTACCTCGAACTCAGAGCTGTGGTTAATTGCTTTCCAAAACTAAAAAATTGCACAAAACACTTCAAAAATACATTACAAAAACATTACACTCATAATAACACCATTTAATAAAAAATTATTCCAAAAAAAATTGCATTAAAAAGTTATAAGGTGTTAGAAAAAAAGGCAGACAAAGGGCTTTAACATAGAGATACATATATACACGTGTCTACAGATGTATATATAAATATGTATTAATGTATTTATATGTGTATATGTGTATTTACAAACATATATACACATATAAAAACATTAATATATATTATACATATTTTTAAGATTTTCATGTTGTGTATGCGCATATTACAGTATGCGATTATGTTTGTGCATGTTACAGTATTCGATCGGGTATGTGCATATTACAAACAAACATGTTAAAAAAACATTGGAATATGAAATATTTATAATTACATGTCGGGTTTTCGCTAATGAGACATAGGGGCATATTTATCAAGCTCCGTATGGAAGGCTCGCCGTAAACAGAAGTTACGAAGAAGCGGTCTAAAGACCGCTGCTTAATAACCTGTCCGCCTGTTCTGAGGCCGCGGACAGAAATCGCCAGAAATCAACCTGATCGATTGACAACCCCTGCTATCGGCGAATCTGAAGGGGGCGGCATTGCACCAGCAGTTCACAAGAACTGCTGGTGCAATGATAAATGCTGACAGCGTATGCTGTCGGCATTTATCGATGTGCAGCGGAAATTATCCGCTATATCAGATCATGTCCGCTTGCATAACATAATAAATATGCCCCTATGTCATGGTGTTTGCACAAGAGATTAGATGGTTTCTTCTGCATTGACTTCTATGGGGGAATACGTGAATGCGCAAAATATTTTTTTTTAATACAAGTGCAACCTGACTAGCCGAAAAAAATGTTTAACTCTAGCAGAGTTTTCGTGATCGCAAAAAAAAAAAAATACAGAGGCCCATATTTATCAAGCTCCGTATGGATGACGTCCCTTAAAGGAACCTTCATTCTTGAAGAGCTGTCGGAAGAAGAGGATGCTCCGCGCCGGATGTCTTGAAGATGGAGCCGCTCCGCGTCGGAAGGATAAAGATAGAAGATGCCGTCTGGATGAAGACTTCTGCCCGTATGGAGGACCACTTCTTGCTGCTTGGATGAAGACTTCTCCTGGCTTCATTGAGGACTTCTTGCCGCTTGGATGAAGACTTCTCCCGGCTTTGTTGAGGATGGATGTCCGGTCTTAAAAAACTGTAAGTGGATCTTCGGGGGTTAGTGTTTATTGGGTGGGTTTTATTTTTAGCTTAGGGTTTGGGCTGAAAAAGAGCTAAATGCCCTTTAAGGGCAATGCCCATCCAAATGCCCTTTTAAGGGCAATGGGGAACTTAGGTTTTTTTTTAGATAGGATTTTATTTGGGGGGTTTGGTTGTGTGGGTGGTGGGTTTTACTATTGGGGGCTTGTTTGTATTTTTTTTACATGTAAAAGAGCTGATTTCTTTGGGGCATTGCTCCACAAAAGGCGCTTTTAAGGGCTATTGGAAGTTTAGTCTAGGGTAGTTTTTTTTTTTGGGGGGGGGGCTTTTTATTTTGATAGGGCTATTAGATTAGGTGTAATTAGTTTAAATATTTGATAATTTCTTTTTTATTTTGTGTAATTTAGTATTTTTTTTTTGTCATTTAGTTAATTGTATTTAATTAATGTAATTTATTTAATTTTAGTTTAAAGGGACAGTCTACACCAGAATTTTTATTGTTTTAAAAGATAGATAATCCCTTTATTACCCATTCCCCAGTTTTGCATAACCAACACAGTTATAATAATAAACTTTTATCCTCTGTGATTATCTTGTATCTAAGCCTCTGCAAACTGCCCCTTTTTTCAGTTCTTTTGACAGACTTGCAGTCTAGCCAATCAGTGCCTGCTCCCAGATAACTTCACGTGCACGAGCACAGTGTTATCTATATGAAATACATGAACTAACACCTCTAGTGGTGAAAAACTGTTAAAATGCAATCTGAAAAGAGGTGGGCTTCAAGGTCTAAGAAATTAGCATATGAACCTCCTAGGTTAAGCTTTCAACTAAGAATACCAAGAGAACAAAACAAAATTGGTGATAAAAGTAAATTGGAAAATTGTTTAAAATTACATGCTCTATCTGAATCATGAAAGTTTATTTTGGCCTAGACTGTCACTTTAAGGTTAGGTGTTAGTGTAACTCAGGTTAGGTTTTATTTTACAGGTAACTCTGTATTTATTTTAACTAGGTAACTAGTAAATAGTTCATAACTATTTCCTAACTAGTCTACCTAGTTAAAATAAATACAAACTTAGCTGTGAAATAAAAATAAAATCTAAGATAGCTACAATATAACTATTAGTTATATTGTAGCTAGCTTAGGTTTTATTTTATAGGTAAGTATTTACTTTTAAACAGGAATTATTTAGGTATTAATTGTTATTTTTAATTTAGATTTATTTTAATTATGTTAAAGTTAGTGGTGTTAGGGTTAGGGTTAGACTTAGTGGGGTAGTTATCAACACGTCTACTTTTCCTGCCTTCGCCGGCCCAATACGCCCGCCTAAGCTCGCCTCACATCGCCGCCGCGGACCTGCAAAGATTTGCCTAAGTTATCAAAAAAGCTGTCAAAAAGCCACGCACCAAGTACGGGGCGATGAGCAGCGGACTGTGAGAGTTATCACTCATCCAATCTCGCTGCTCTTCGGCTTTTTTACAACTTTCTTGCTAGCCTGTCACTAAGCATCCACACTAAACTACACTGTTCTACCCCATATACTGGCACCCCCGGAGCCCCCTGCAACTAAATAAAGTTAGTAACCCCTAAACCGCCGCTCCCGGACACCGCCACAACCTACATTATACCTAGTAACCCCTATCCTGCCCCCCCTATACCGTCGCCATCTATAATAAAGTTATTAACCCCTATCCTGCTGATCCCGCACCTCGCCGCAACTAAATAAATAGTTTAACCCCTAAACCGCCGCTCCCTGACCCCGCTGCAACTATAATATATGTATTAACCCCTAAACTGCCGCTCCCGGACCCCGCCGCAAGCTATATTAAATTTATTAACCCCTATCCTGCCCCCCCTACACCGTCGCCACCTATAATACATTTATTAACCCCTGTCCTGCCCCCCACTACACCGCCGCCACTGTAATAAAATTATTAACCCCTAAACCTAAGTCTAACACTAACCCTAACACCCCCTAACTTAAATATTAATTAAATAAATCTAAATAATATTTCTATTATGAACTAAATTAATCCTATTTAAAACTAAATACTTACCTTTAAAATAAACCCTAATATAGCTACAATATAAATAATAATTATATTGTAGCTATGTTAGGATTTATTTTTATTTTACAGGCAAATTTCAATTTATTTTAACTAGGTACAATAGCTATTAAATAGTTATTAACTATTTAATAGCTTACCTAGCTAAAATAAAGAGAAATTAACCTGTAAAATAAAAACTAACCTAAGTTACAATTACACCTAACACTACACTATACTTTAATAAATTATTCCTATTTAAAACTAAATACTTACCTGTAAAATAAACCCTAAGATAGCTACAATATAATTAATAATTACATTGTAGCTATCTTAGGATTTATATTTATTTTACAGGTAACTTTGTATTTATTTTAGCTAGTTAGAATAGTTATTAAATAGTTATTAACTATTTAATAACTACCTAGCTAAAAGAAATACAAAATTACCTGTAAAATAAATCCTAACCTAAGTTACAATTAAACCTAACACTACACTATCATTAAATTCATTAAATAAATTAACTACAAATAACTACAATTAAATACAATTACATAAACTAACTAAAGTACAAAAAATAAAAAAAGCTAAGTTACAAAAAATAAAAAAAATAAGTTACAAACATTTTAAAAATATTACAACAATTTTAAGCTACTTACACCTAATCTAAGCCCCCTAATAAAATAACAAAGCCCCCCAAATTTAAAAAATGCCCTACCCTATTCTAAATTAAAAAAGTTCAAAGCTCTTTTACCTTACCAGCCCTTAAAAGGGCCTTTCGTGGGGCATGCCCCAAAGAATTCAGCTCTTTTGCCTGTAAAAGAAAAATACAACCCCCCCAACATTAAAACCCACCACCCACATACCCCTAATCTAACCCAAACCCCCCCCGTAAAATAACCTAACACTAATCAACTGAAGATCATCCTACCTTGAGTCGTCTTCACTCAGCCGAGCAGCGATGGAACCGAAGAGGAGATCCGGAGCGGCAAAAGTCATCCTCCAAGGGGCGTTGAAGAAATCTTCCATCCGATGAAGTGATCCTCCAGTCGGCGCTGAAGAAGTCTTCCATCCGGGCAATGTCATCTTCCAAGCGGCGCTGAAGAAGTCTTCTATTCGGGCGATGTCATCTTCCAAGCGGGGTCTTCGATCTTCAATCTTCATCCCGCCGACGCGGAACATCCTTCTTTCCCGATGGACTACCGATGAATGAAGGCTCCTTTAAGGGACGTCATCCAAGATGGCGTCCCTTCAATTTCGATTGGCTGATAGGATTCTATCAGCCAATCGGAATTAAGGTAGGAAAAATCTGATTGGCTGATTGAATCAGCCAATCAGACTGAAGTTCAATCCGATTGGCTGATCCAATCAGCCAATCAGATTGAGCTTGCATTCTATTGGCTGATCCGATCAGCCAATAGAATGCGAGCTCAATCTGATTGGCTGATTCAATCAGCCAATCAGATTTTTCCTACCTTAATTCCGATTGGCTGATAGAATCCTATCAGCCAATCGGAATTGAAGGGACGCCATCTTGGATGACGTCCCTTAAAGAAGCCTTCATTCGTCGGTAGTCCATCGGGAAAGAAGGATGTTCCGCATCGGCGGGATGAAGATTGAAGACCCCGCTTGGAAGATGACATCGCCCAGATAGAAGACTTCTTCAGCGCCGCTTGGAAGATGACATCGCCCGGATGGAAGACTTCTTCAGCGCCGCCTGGAGGATCACTTCATCGGATGGAAGATTTCTTAAGCGCCCCTTGGAGGATCACTTCTGCCGCTCCGGATCTCCTCTTCAGTTCCATCGGTGGATCGGCTGAGTGAAGACGACTCAAGGTAGGATGATCTTCAGGGGATTAGTGTTAGGTTATTTTAAGGGGGGTTTGGGTTAAATTAGGGGTATGTGGGTGGTGGGTTTTAATGTTGGGGGGGGGTTGTATTTTTCTTTTACAGGCAAAAAAGCTGTTTTCTTTGGGGCATGCCCCACAAAAGGCCCTTTTAAGGGCTGGTAAGATAAAAGAGCTTTGAACTTTTTTAATGTAGAATAGGGTAGGGAATTTTTTTATTTTGGGGGGGGCGTTGTTATTTTATTAGGGGGCTTAGATTAGGTGTAATTAGCTTAAAATTGTTGTAATATTTTTTAAATGTTTGTAACCTATTTTTTTTTGTAACAGCTTTTTTTATTTTTTGTACTTTAGTTAGTTTATGTAATTGTATTTAATTGTAGTTATTTGTAGTTAATTTATTTAATGAATTTAATGATAGTGTAGTGTTAGGTTTAATTGTAACAGGTTAGGATTTTTTTTACAGGTAATTTTGTATTTCTTTTAGCTAGGTAGTTATTAAATAGTTAATAACTATTTAATAACTATTCTAACTAGCTAAAATAAATACAAAGTTACCTGTAAAATAAATATAATTCCTAAAATAGCTACAATGTAATTATTAATTACATTGTAGCTATCTTAGGGTTTATTTTACAGGTAAGTATTTAGTTTTAAATAGGAATAATTTATTTAAGTATAGTGTAGTGTTAGGTGTAATTGTAACTTAGGTTAGTTTTTATTTTACAGGTAAATTTCTCTTTATTTTAGCTAGGTAAGCTATTAAATAGTTAATAACTATTTAATAGCTATTGTACCTAGTTAAAATAAATTGAAATTTGCCTGTAAAATAAAAATAAATCCTAACATAGCTACAATATAATTATTATTTATATTGTAGCTATATTAGGGTTTATTTTAAAGGTAAGTATTTAGTTTTAAATAGGATTAATTTAGTTCATAATAGAAATATTATTTAGATTTATTTAATTAATATTTAAGTTAGGTGGGTGTTAGTGTTAGACTTAGGTTTAGGGGTTAATAAATTTATTACAGTGGCGGCGGTGTAGTGGGGGGCAGGATAGGGGTTAATAAATGTATTATAGGTGGCGACGGTGTAAGGGGGGCAGATTAGGGGTTAATAAATTTAATATAGGTTGCGGCAGGGTCAGGGAGCGGCGGTTTAGGGGTTAATATGTATAGAGTAGCTTGCGGTGGGCTCCGGGAGCGGCGGTTTAGGGGGTAATAACTTTATTTAGTTGCGGCGGTGTAGGGGGGGACAGATTAGGGGTGTTTAGACTCGGGGTACATGTTAGGGTGTTAGGTGTAGACAGCTCCCATAGAAATCAATGGGATGTCTGGCAGCAGCGAACTTGTACTTTCGCTATGGTCAGACTCCCATTGATTCCTATGGTATCCGCCACCTCCAGGGCGGCGGATTGAAAACCAGGTACGCTGGGCCGCAAAAGTGCCGAGCGTACCTGCTAGTTATTTGATAACTAGCAAAAGTAGCCAGATTGTGCCGCGGAACATCTGGAGTGACGTAAGAATCGATCTGTGTCGGACTGAGTCCGGCGGATCGAAGCTTACGTCACAAAATTCTACTTTTGCCGGTCTCTAGCCTTTGATAACTAAGGCGAATCAGCCTCGCCACAAATACGCTGCGGAATTCCAGCGTATTTGAGGTTGACGGTTTGATAACTAGGCCCCTCAGGTTTAGGTTTAAGAGTTAATAACTTTAGAGTAGTGGTGGCGACGTTGGGGGCGGCAGATTAGGGGTTAATAAGTGTAGGTAGGTGGCGGCAATGTTGGGGGAGGCAGATTGGGGTTAATAACTGTAATAGGTGGCGGCAACATTGGGGGTGGCATATTAGCGGTTAATAACTGTAATGTAGGTGTCGGCGGGGTTGGGGGCAGCAGATTAGGGGTTAATAAGTGTAATGTAGGTGGTGGCGATGTCGGGCGGCAGATTAAGGGTGTTTAGACTCGGGTGTTTATGTTAGGGTGTTAGGTGTAAACATAAATTTTGTTTCCCCATAGGAATCAATAGGGCAGCAATACAGAGCTTTACGCTCCTTTATTGCAGGTGTTAGGCTTTTTTTTAGCCGGCTCTCCCAATTGATGTCTATGGGGAAATCGTGCACGAGCACGTAAAACCAGCTCAAAGCAGTGCTGGTATTTGAGTGTGGTATGGAGCTCAATTTTGCTCAACACTGACATATTGCCTGCTAACGCCGGGTTTATGAAAACCTGTAATAGCAGCGCTATAGCTTGTGTGCTAGCCCGACATTGAGCTAGACCAACTGTGTAAAAGCCGAAGATGAGTTAGGAATACTTTACATTCCAATGTTCTTCATATAGAATATACACAGATATATATCTTTATGATCTACTGTATATGAATATATATTTTCATGAAATGCTTGTGCAATGCCGTCCCTTGCAGATTTGCAGCCAATCGTCCGTTAGCAGGAGGTGTCAATAAACCCGATTGTATCCGAGGTGGCGGACAAGTTAAGGAACAACGGTCTTAAGAAAAATCTACCCCCAGATCTCAATCTTTGCAAAATATTCTAGCACAGTTTCAGTGTTTGCTCTATAGCAAACTATAACTTTCGGTTTGTAATATGAGCGCTAATTAGCACGGGTCACCGTATCCATTGAAAGTATAGGTTGTGCTAGAGTGACGTCAGCCATGCTAACCCTTTTCTGGTAAATGGCATTTAACATTAACTTAAAATATCAAGTTGCATGCTAATATTAGCGTAGTCCAACAATTATGTGTATTGCAACCAAAGCTATATTTTTTTTGTATATAGTGTGAACTGTTGCACATTCTTAGTTGGAGCTGGAACCTCAGAAAGTGTGCACATAAAAAGACTGTTGATTTCTGATACTACGGGGCCGATTTATCATGGCCCAAATAGGGCCAAAAACATCTGTTTCCGCACGAGCCTTCAGGCTCGCCGGAAACAGGAGTTAAGAAGCAGTGGTCTTAAGACCACTGCTCCCTAATTCATACGCCTCCTCTGAGGTGGCGGACAGCAATACGCCGGTTCGCATGTGATCAGGTCGATTGACACCCAGTGCTAGTGGCCAATCGATTGCGAATATGTAGGGGGCGGCATTGCACAAGCAGTTCACCAGAACTGCTTCTGCAATGAGCGCTATCGGCATTTATCAATGTCTGGCGAACATGATCATACAGCAGATCATGTCCGCCAGACACAGGATAAATCGGCCCCTACAAGTAAATTAAAATGTTTTTTTAAATTCTCTGGGGCCGAAATATCAAGCTACAAACTGCTCCATAACTTGTCCGCCTCATCCTATACAATCGGGCTGATTGACATCCCCTGCTAGCGGCATTAAAACACTAGGGGTAGATTTACCAAGTAGCGGATGTTGCTATCTACCCCCGTACTTTTTGGCTCCCCAGAATTGTTAGTTAAGAAGCAGCGGTCATAAAACCGCTGTTCCTTAACTCATCCGCCACCTCTGAGGCGGCGGACAGCAATCAGCCCGATCAGATACGCTCGGGTTGATTGACACCCCCTGCTATCAGCCGATTGGCCACAAATCTGCAAATCTGCAAGGGGTGGCATTGCACAGGCAGTTCACCAGAACTGCTTGTGCAATGTTAAATGCCGACATTTATGCTATCGGCATTTATCAATGTGCGGCGGACATGATAGGCTACATCGTATCATGTCCGCTTGCACTATAATAAATCGGTCCCTCTGTCTGAATCATGAAAGTTTAATTTTGACATTATTGTCATTTTAAACACATTGTAAACTGAAGCAATTTGATTAACAAAACTGAACTTTTTTTTTTTTTTTTTTTTTAAACATGGTTTTTGTTAAGAGAAATAAGTAGCTAATATTATCCTATTTAAAGTGAGAGTAAATCACTTGCAATTAAAAGACATTAAAAGCATTTCTGTTTTGTTGCTATAGAATAACATATCAGCCAGGTATGAACATTTTTAACCCCTTAATGACCAGCAACGTACCCTATACATCGCTGGTCTTTTAATGGAGCTTGTGATTATGATAGTGCGGCTCTCGTCGCCAGTGACAAGATAATAGGAGGTCTGCAGGAGTAATAGCGTGGTCTTGCTGCTGGTGGCGATACCTGTGCTATAATGGGCCAAAAAAACCTTAAGGACCAGCAACATACAGTGTACATTGTGTTCGTTAAGGCGTTAAAACAAATTAAAATCTTGTTTGTTGCAATTGTTTTTGAATAGTCCAACTCCACCCATCATTGACTTTGTAGGGAGGAGTCTGGGCATGACTAGCCATGGTCATAATATTCGTATAAAGTGTATTGTTTTGCAGTTGTTATCTGTTAAATGAAAACCCAACATCTTGGTAAACTGCAGCAGGGTGCTATCTTTTACAGCAGACATTTGAAATCTGAAAATTAACTAACTGGAAAAAAAATGAATACCTGTGATGTAAATGTGGCCAAAGTCCGCAAGGATTATAGATGCTCTAATTAATTTGAATACATTGTTTTTGCAATAGAATTTGCCTTTAAGAATATCTTAGTTTAATACTTTTTAAAGATCATTATTAGTCATTTTGCTATGGATTAGCATTTTAGATGCAATATTGTGATTTGTTCTTCTGCTCTTCTTTAGAATGTGAGTTCTTTAGGTCACAAAACAGTATTCAGAAATACAAATTCAAACTGACATTATAAGCAAATTGGTTGCTTCTGATATTGGTTTGAATCTTGATTATGCTAAGAAATGTCACTGGTTCTGTGAATGCCACATTCTCTGCTTTGCCAGATTATATATCACAGTCACGCCGTGACAAATTTGATTTATATTCACACAATTGGAAAAGGGGGGAGAGACAAAATGTGCTTCGGACCCCAGTAATTCCAGCTCTGCACTTTTCTCACCTGAGTAAAGGTGCAACGTCTTTATGCATTGTCAAATCTTAAAATGGATTGTGTCAGCTGACCTTCGCTGTGAGTGTGCCGAGCAATGTGTCACTAGGCAAATCCATCAGCGCTGCATAGACCTGGAATATGAATGCCTAGACCAACTCAAATGCCGTCACACAGATCTGCAAATGGTATAACGTATGGCTTTCCTTAAAGGGTTAAAAGGACATTAACAAATAAAAAATGTTTTATCATGCATATGAAAGGGCAGCAACTAAACTTGTTAAAAATGTCATGTGACTCACATATATGCAAAAAATGGAAGTATATGTTCTTAACTTAGTGGGGAAGGCTGATTTACATGCTAAAATTTGGGAACGATGGTCAGAGTTTTTTGGTGATTAACTAGGCAGGAGAGGTAGAGGGATAGTGGTGGGGGAGGGGGGTAGATGGAGATTGCAGTGGGCGACGTCGCCCCCCTCCCTATCCCCACTTTTTTTTCTTTTTTTTTCTTCTCCTCTCTTTACCTCTTTTTCTTATCTTTTGTCTCCTTCCCTTCCCTCACCATAATGTAGACCCCACTTTTCCCTACACACCCTCTCTTTTACCACACCTTTACTGAAAATAACGTAGTTTAGAGATGTATACCAATTGATTATCGGAAGTTGGAATTACTGTTATGTGACTCAATTCTTATGTTGTTTTTATATAAGTACAACTTGTTAGCATTTCCTTTATGTTAAAATAAATGTGATCATACACTTATCATCATTATATTTAAGTTATCATTCTAAGAGGTCTATAAGTTATCCAGGAAAAAGAAAGTACGATGAGTTGAATATGTTAAAATATGGAAAAAGAGGAAACATTATATTACTGTCATTCGATCTTATTTATATGTACAACCTTCCATGTAGAGCTCTGAGTACAGGAACCAGCTGATGGATGAACATATAGAATTGTAGGCTTAGATATATCCTCTCAGTGATTGGCTATTATTGTCACATGGATGTATGATAATATGTACCCAAGACCTATCTAATGATATTGGTTGTATGTTCACAAAACACCTCATATACAGGAAGGAAATTCAGACGTTTAAGATATGCACTTATTGTGTACATCCATTTTATGATGAAGGGTATTTTGCCCTCTTATTTACTCAATATACCTCCCTCTGTGATTGGTCCAAGTAACCTCACAAGGTTCAGAACACAAAAACAGAAACCAAATACACACACTAGTGAATCTAAACACAGGTTCTTTGTAATCCAAATGTACATGGTCTGAATCAGATTGTAATTTTAGTACTAATGCTCCTGCAAGTCTATGAGTTTAACCCCAGCTAATGGGGTTAAATACATAGTTAAAGTCATGAATGGGAGTTACAGACATTTGCTAGTACAGAGTAGGCATGAGTGGTGATTGGCAGGGTTGCGTGATGATGCCTATGCTGATTGGCTCACTGGCCATGTTTGCTTGAGACCAGCAGTTCTCTGACTGTCTTGATTGGGATTTCATCTATGTGTTTAAACCCTTTGCAGGAGTTTTATGCTAAGGGGTTGATTTATCAACCCGTCAATCGGGCCGAATGTATCTGTTTCCACGCAAGCATTTAGGCTCACTGGAAACAGGAGATAGGACCACTGCTCCTTAACTCGTCTGCCACCTCTGAGGCGGCTGACAGCAATCATCCTGATCAGATACGATCAGGATTATTGATACCCCCTGCTAACGGCCAATAGGCCGCGAATGTGCAGGGGGCAGCATTGCACAAGCATTTCACTAGAAATGCTTCTGCAGTGATAAACACCGACAGTGTATGCTGTCTGCATTTATTGATTCCCCCCTCACACTTTGATAATCAGGCCCCATAGACTTATAAGTTCAGTTGTGCTAAAACTGCAATTTCTTATTATTTAGATCATGTAAATTTTGCACCAAAATGCCCCTAAAGGGTGAAATATTTGCCTATGAGTGGTCCCTACCTGTGGTGATGAGCTGCTTTGAGCTTTACTGTATATAAATATGGGAATCCATGTATCAAGGTGGTTTAAGTACCAAAGTTAAATTGAGAGACACTGGCCTAAGTTTATAAATTCATTAGCAGGCTTTGGGGGAGCAACCTGTTTTGCAGCATGTGTTTATAGAGAGGTCAGAAGTGTGTTTGTTCTACAGAATGTGTTCATAGAGAGGTCAGAAGTGTGTTTGTTCTACAGAATGTGTTTATAGAGAGGTCAGAAGTGTGTCTGTTCTACAGAATGTGTTTATAGAGAGGTCAGAAGTGTGTCTGTTCTACAGCATGTGTTTATAGAGAGGTCAGAAATGTGTCTGTTCTATAGCATGTGTTTATAGAGAGGTCAGAAGTGTGTTTGTTCTACAGAATGTGTTCATAGAGAGGTCAGAAGTGTGTTTGTTCTACAGAATGTGTTTATAGAGAGGTCAGAAGTGTGTCTGTTCTACAGAATGTGTTTATAGAGAGGTCAGAAGTGTGTCTGTTCTACAGCATGTGTTTATAGAGAGGTCAGAAATATGTCTGTTCTATAGCATGTGTTTATAGAGAGGTCAGAAGTGTGTCTGTTCTACAGAATGTGTTTATAGAGAGGTCAGAAATGTGTCTGTTCTACAGCATTTGTTTATAGAGAGGTCAGAAGTGTGTCTGTTCTACAGCATGTGTTTATAGAGAGGTCAGATGTGTGTCTGTTTATAGAGAGGCCAGGAGTGTGTCTGTTCTACAGCATCTGTTTATAGAGAGGTCAGAAGTGTGTCTGTTCTACAGCATGTGTTTATAGAGAGGTCAGAAGTGTGTCTGTTCTACAGCATGTGTTTATAGAGAGGCCAGGAGTGTGTCTGTTCTACAGCATGCGTTTATACAGAGGCCAGAAGTGTGTCTGTTTATAGAGAGGCCAGGAGTGTGTCTGTTCTACAGCATCTGTTTATAGAGAGGTCAGAAGTGTGTCTGTTCTACAGCATGTGTTTATAGAGAGGCCAGGAGTGTGTCTGTTCTACAGCATGTGTTTATAGAGTGGTCAGAAATGTATCTGTTCTACAGCATGTGTTTATAGAGAGGCCAGGAGTGTGTCTGTTCTACCGCATGTGTTTATAGAGAGGCCAGGAGTGTGTCTGTTCTTCAGCATGTGTTTATAGAGAGGCCAGAAGTGTGTCTGTTCTACAGCATGTGTTTATAGAGAGGCCAGGAGTGTGTCTATTCTACAGCATGTGTTTTTAGAGAGGCCAGGAGTGTGTCTGTTCTACCGCATGTGTTTATAGAGAGGTCAGAAGTGTGTCTGTTCTACAGCATGTGTTTATAGAGAGGTCAGAAGTGTGTCTGCTCTACAGCATGTGTTTATAGAGAGGTCAGAAGTGTGTCTGTTTTACAGCATGTGTTTTTAGAGAGGCCAGGAGTGTGTCTGTTCTACAGCATGTGTTTATAGAGAGGTCAGAAGTGTGTCTGTTCTACAGCATGTGTTTATAGAGAGGTCAGAAGTGTGTTTGTTCTACAGCATGTGTTTATAGAGAGGTCAGAAGTGTGTCTGTTCTACAGCATGTGTTTATAGAGAGGTCAGGAGTGTGTTTGTTCTACGGCATGTGTTTATAGAGAGGTCAGAAGTGTGTCTGTTCTACGGCATGTTTTTATAGAGAGGTTAGAATTGTGTCTGTTCTACAGCATATGTTTACAAAGAGATCAGAAGTGTGTCTGTTCTACAGCATGTGTTTTTAGAGAGGTCAGAAGTGTGTTTGTTCTACAGCATGTGTTTATAGAGAGGTCAGAAGTGTGTCTGTTTTACAGCATGTGTTTATAGAGAGGTCAGAAGTGTGTTTGTTCTACAGCATGTGTTTATAGAGAGGTCAGAAGTGTGTTTGTTCTACAGCATGTGTTTTTAGAGAGGTCAGAAGTGTGTTTGTTCTACAGCATGTGTTTATAGAGAGGTCAGAAGTGTGTTTGTTCTACAGCATGTGTCTATAGAGAGGTCAGAAGTGTGTCTGTTTTACAGCATGTTTTTATAGAGAGGTCAGAAGTGTGTCTGTTTTACAGCATGTGTTTTTAGAGAGGCCAGGAGTGTGTCTGTTCTATCGCATGTGTTTATAGAGAGGTCAGAAGTGTGTTTGTTCTACAGCATGTGTTTATAGAGAGGTTAGAAGTGTGTCTGTTCTACAGCATGTGTTTATAGAGAGGTTAGAAGTGTGTCTGTTCTACAGCATGTGTTTATAGAGAGGTTAGAAGTGTGTTTGTTCTACAGCATGTGTTTATAAAGAGGTCAGATGTGTGTCAATTCTATATAGAGAAAGAAATCTAAAACTTGTTTGAAATTCAGACATAGGGGTAGATTTAACAAGCAGCTGATTCGACTAGCCATGAACTTAATTTAAGAGGCAGCGGTCGTAAGACCGCTGCTCTTTAACTCACCCGCCACCATTTAGGAGAGGGCAGCATTGCGCAAGCAATACTTGTGCAATGTTAAATGCCGACAGTGTAAGTGTATTAGTTTTTTTCATAATACACCTGTTGATTAAGCAATCTTACTTTACAAAATAGAGTGGTCTGTTCTATCCTGCAAGTGTATAGAGGCATTGGTCTGTGTGCATGTTTAAACTGACTGGCAAATAGAATGACTGCTCCACCATATATCTGTAGCATGTCTTTTCTGGAGTATAGCTGCCTGTATAAAGAAAATTTGGGAATGTGTCTACTATGCTGTATATATAAGTACAAAAGTACTACAGAACGTGTTTTCTATGGACTTGTGTGCATATGGCAGTATGCTTCTTTTTCAATACCAAAATTTTACTTAATGAGAAAGTAAATGATGCTTTTGCCGAGAATGTTTTTGTGTGTCAGGGGTAAGGCAGAGCCATCAATAGCTGATGTGTCTTATCCTTCAACCAAGACATGGTACAGAGAGTTTGTGGATAGTGACAGAGACCTTCCACCCTGGGCTGCTTTAGTGATTGATGCCTGTACTCCCAGTCTCTTCTGTTCTTACTCACACCAAGATCTTTTCAATCAATAATCAGACAAGTCTTGTCTCTAACCTCACTGCCTCATATTAAAGGGACATTAAAACCAAGTTTTTCTTTGTTGCTTCTAAAAGAGTATTTTAAAATGTGTTATATTTTTATAATGGCTGTCTATTTGTTTACAAAACAAATGTCATACTTATATATGGTAATAAGGGATTTACCTTAATGAAGGTCTGGAAGCAAGCTTGCCGGAGATGAGATGTATACGGAAATCTGGAACAGGCTGAAGTCATCACCAAATGAGCAGAAATAGGCGTCAGCATTCAGGGAGACTCTAGAATAGGCAATAACCAGGTCCATTTTCAATACCAGAATATCCGTCAGGAACCAAACGTCACAGCAGAAGGAGCATGCAGAAGTTCTGTTCCAAAAGTCAGCAGCCAGTAGATCATCCCACAATTCAGTTTAAAGGCAAGGATAAAGTTTGGAGCGTAAACCAGGATGGAAGCAGGGGTCAACACCAGGAAAGCTTGATTCAGGAAGTGTTATTTAATACCCATACAAATACTCCTATTAGAGACACATTTTCTAGATAAAAAGTAGTAAATACCGTTATGGACATGTAATTGAAAGCAGCTCAGTACAGCTTCCCAGCAATATAAAGTTTGTATATTAATTATTTGTAGTATTTTTGCTTGGGCTATGTGATGTTAATGTGAAACATTAGGCTGTAATGCATGACTGCTCTTTCACCTGTACATAAGAAAATCATTCCCAACTCGTTCATCCAGCAAACATTACATTGAAGATTTCTCCTTCTCTCTTTAATGTATCCATTGTTGTCCTGACTTGGACCATACCATGTACATATTTATGGCTCTAGTGAAATTTGAACATGTTATAATATTTGTTTACCTCCTCTACAAGTGGATTTCAGTCTTGTCATTATCTGAGTTTAGAGTTAGATCTTATTTTAGTTGGGGCCGGTTTGCAGTTTATTATAGTAAGAAGTCAAAAATAAGGATTCTTGGGATTCGGTTGATTGCAGAAGTGGTAATATGGTGTTGAAATTAGGGTTAATTGTGGTTGAAATCATAGTTTAGAGTTAACTGCAAATTTACGGAGATCCAGTCTGAGAAATGTATCTTTGTAACAAAAAAATAGACGTCACCGACATTTTTGCTATAGTGCCTTAACTTTTGTGACTGTACCAAGATCAAGCTGATACACAGTTATACCCTTCATGGTCTGTCAGGCACATGAACAGAAGGGGTTGGTATTGGATCCTTACAAGGACATACACTGGGTATGTATATAGATAGATAGATAGATAGATAGATAGATAGATAGATAGATAGATAGATAGATAGATAGATAGATAGATAGACAAACAGACAGGCAGACAGATAGAAAGACAGACAGACAGACAGACAGACAGACAGACAGACAGACAGACAGACAGACAGACAGACAGACAGATAGATAGATAGATAGATAGATAGATAGATAGATAGATAGATAGATAGATAGATAGATAGATAGATAGATATTAATAGATAGATAAATTGATAAGGGTAAATCGATAAATAGATAGATATTTAGAAATATAGATATAGGTTCAAATATGTTAAATATTTGGGGCATATTTACCATCATTTTCATGAAAATGTATGTAAATGTTCCATTAGTACAGGTGAAAATGTTCACCTGTAGCCTTATACTTACTGTACCTCTAGGAGAGCCGCGCTACTCCTGACTCCTGACCTCAGGCAACGCTAATAGGAGGCTTAGCACAAAGGATCCTAGAGCCTGTGCTTAACAACGTTTTCCATTGGTGCAGGCTCTGGGATTCGCCTCGCTAAGCCTGCTATTAGCGCAGCTCATGGCTCTGTGAAGAAATGTCGGGATTAGCGCGACTCTCCAGCGTGCTACAGGTAAGCATTTAACCTTTTAAAGCTAATTAAAAGAAAATGAATGCAGACTAATGAATTTTGTTAGTATTTGTTAATTTCATTTTAATTAGTCCATTCATTTACATTTATGTGTTTTCGTCACTAATTTGCATTCATAACAAAACCAATGCACAAGTCTAGTTTAGATTATTGTGTTTGTAAGGACTTGACACCCAAGTAGTAACAGAATAGAGAACAATCATATATAACAATTGTTCTTTGTGAAGCTGATTATGCTTGAAATATACAACAAAAAACACTCATGACCTTCTACATAAAGTACAGCTAATATTCTGCTATGCTTTAATTTCCCCTCATTGAGGTTATAAATAAAAAACACATAAATCATAAAGTGCAGGAATTCTAAAGTCTTTTTCTCTTGCTGTGATTTTTGCTTGCGTGCTGAAAGGTGAAATCAAATTTTATGCTCCCAAAACAGAAATGGGAGGGAAGGCACTGGGAGAGAAATTGATTTAGGCTCAGTTAGCTGGAAATGTGTTGAGGTCAAAGACTGATTTTTAAAATCCTTTGTAGGCTATTTTCTGAAGATAAAGCAAAAGAAAAAAAGAAAGAAAGAAAGAAAGAAAAACAAAAATATATTATATTAACTCATCTTTAGCTCAGGAGAATCATTGGTAAATATTCCTTAAACAAAAGTTATATTATTTAGAATATTACATTAGACAGATGGACAGAGAGACAGACAGACACATTATTTACTAAACTGATGTGAGCAAATGATGTTATTTGTATTTTTTATATTCACACTTTCTGGGGTACAAGATCCTACTGAGCATGTGCACAAGCTCACATGGTATATGTATACTAGTCTGTGATTGGCTGATGTCTGTCACGTGATACACAGGGACGGAAAATGGGAGAAAAACTTAATTTGTCAGCAAAATCTACTGCTGTGTTAAATCATTGTCGTTTCATTATGCACTTGTTAATTATGCAGTTTTACTTCTATTATTTCATTTGTTTCCTTCTCTTGTTATCCTTTGCTGAAAGGTTTATCAAGGTAAGCTTAGGAGCAGCAAAGAACCTAGGTTCTAGCTGCTGATTGGTGGCTGCATATATATACCGATTGTCATTGGCTCACCCATGTGTTCAGTTAGAAACCAGTAGTGCATTGCTGCTCCTTCAACAAATGATACCAAAAGAATGTAGCAAATTTGAAAATAGAAGTAAACTGGAAAGTTGTTTAAAATTGTACGTTCTACCTTTATTATAAAATAATTGTTTGGGGGTTTCATGTCCCTTTAAGGCAGGAAGAGCCTGGCCCACATAATCCACAAAAGACCAAAATGTAGATAGACAGCGGCGATTTGCTGAACTGATAATATTATTTGTTTATCAGAGACTTTTTATTTTTAGTTTCTCTTCCACCATTATCAAAAATGTTGATCCATCACATTTTTTAAACAGGATTTTTGTGTATTTTTTCTGAACAATCAATAGATAACCTCTAGAACTTCTGTTTTTAAATGGAGGTTTTATGTTTATAACAACATATTAAATTGGCTTAATCTTCGGTTAACTAACAAGCACAATTAGGAAGATTATATTTTATCATAAATATCTCATTTCTCCCATCATATTCATCAATTATCACTGTAGCGTCTTATTTGTAGTAATTAAATGCTTCTTTAGAACGTTCTGAAGAAAATCTGAGTTTGTTTTATTGGAGTGATCGTTTGTGTTAAAAGACAATCCAAATTATTAGACTTCCACCCATTGAAATACATTTATGTTAACCCCTTGAGTGCTAACAACGGCTCTGAGCCGTCGTAGAGTTTCCCACTCTGGTGCTAACGACAGCTCAGAGCCGTTGCTAGCACTCTCCCACCTCGAGGGAGATCTGGGGGCTCCCACCCGCTCCTACCCCGGCGATCGGGCCTGCATAGTGATAGGCATCTCCGGGGCTTCACGTTATGTGCGGTGACGTCGCGCGCAATGACGTGATGACGTCACCGCACAACTTTATTTATACTTAACAATGTTAAGTATAGGAGCAGGGGGCATGCTGCTTAGAAGCCAGTATCTCAGGTATCTAAGCTGCTAACCTTTCCAACAGTGTAAGTCTTGGGGATCTGAAAAAAACAAAAAAAAAGTTAACATTAAAAAAAAAAACCCATAAAAAAGCTTAGCACCCAGGTGGAAAAGCGCTTAGCACTCAAAGGGTTAAAGGACCACTCAATGCAGTAGAATTACACAATTAATAAATGCATAAAAAACACAATGATTTAACACCTACTCTGAATTACATATAAGCAGTAGACATCAGCCAATCACAGACTAGTATACGTATACCCTGTATCATGTGACAGACATCAGCCAATCACAGACTAGTATACATATACCCTGTGAGCTTGTGCACATGCTCAGTAGGATCTTGTTCCCTAGAATGTGTATATATAAAAAGACTGTGCAAAATTTGATAATGAAAGTAAATTGGAAAGTGTCTTAAAACTGCTGCTCTATCTGAATCATAAAAGTTTATTTTGCTTGAGTGTCCCTTTAATGCGCATTCACTAATTACACACGGTGGAAGCACACAGTTCTTTATAATATATTGCCTAGTTTAGACATTGTTAGTAGAAAGTACTTTTTACAGACCATTTACATTTGTCTCTGTTTTACAAATAATATATTGTGTTGCATTCCAGTTTCACAAGATCAGCTGCCTTTTTTTATGAAGGTAATGTTTAGACAAATATTTTGTTGTTATTGTCTTTGAATTTTTGGTGAAAATGTATTCAGTAAACAAATGGGATGTGGATAGTAAATATTTTGGTCAGTCTCTAATGAAGCCCCTTTGTATATGACACTAGTGAACTGCAGTAGAAGTGAGCATTACAGTGTGCAATTGGATGTAGCCCCTATTACATCACAAAGAATGAGCAGATTGCATGTAAGTACATTTGGAAAAATAAATGAGTTAATAAAATTATTAATAAAAAAGTTGTGTTATCTTCATAAATTAAAATGAAACCCTTTATTTTTTAAATTATTTTGTCCCTTTAATTTGTTTTATTTAGTCTGTTTATATCTGTAATATCTTTTACCATGTATCAATGTCATTGTGTTTTACGACTCATGTACTCAGCACTACAGAATATAGAGGCACTTTACAAATAAATAATAAGTATAGTAAACATATTGTGTAAACTATAGTATAGGAAAACATGCAAGCTTAACATTTGATTCTGAAAAACTAATAAGCAAAATATCAGCCTTTCTGTGTTGACTTTACCCAAAGGGTTAATGCATCAGTAGATTGGTAATATAAATTTCCAATGGTTGCATCCCTTCCGTCTCCTATCCCTAGTGCCAGCCTGGGCTCCTGTGTGGGTGTGTCACACAAGATAAAAGCATGTTGCTTCGATAAACCAGACAAAGGCAAACATGAATGACGATTTTTGCTTTGAGCAAAGAAAAATCTAAAACATTTTGTCCTTCACCCCTGCAGGCATCTTTATTGGCATCTCTTTTGCCGGCTGCTTAACTGATAGCATAAAGGTTTCCTATTAAAAAGATGAGAATAAATATAATTGTGCAGCTCTAAGCTATATGACTCCCAATTTACCCCTTTATGACAGCTTGGCTGTGAGCTTATTGTGTATTCTGGTAGATAGGCAGGAAATGTATGCCAGAGTGGTCCAACCTGAGGAACATTATTACGACTATCTCAACTCTGCAAAGTTCCCCCAGGCTAAGCTTATGGTGACTGTTATGATGCGTGTTTCAGATACCAATCTTAATCTACTTTCTGATGTTCAGACCCTTTTAGGAAGAAGCCTCTGTAAAACATATCTGAGTTTTTCCTTTTTTTTTTTTACAAAATATCTTATGTCATCATTCATTTTAAAATGATCTAAAACTAGAAAAACAAAAAAGTAAACAAAAGTTTAACTCAAGAATTAGTCATGTAAATATTTCATGTTTATTTTCTTATGTAGTTAAAATGTATATTTTACATGAATATATAGGATCATGTTATTGTTAAAAACAATTATGCAAAAGCACAAGTAAATGATCAGTTTAATACACAAACAGATATTAAAAGGCAGTAAAGTCAAAATCAAACTTTCATGATTTAGATGGATACAGGAAGATAAGCACTCTCTTAGGAAAGAAAAATGACTCAATAGCTTGTTCTATGGCCTGGTTATCATCTGGGAGTAGCCTATTTTGGCCCAATTGTGCTTTTGACAGTAAATAACTTTCCTGAAGTATTTCAGTCTGATCCCACCTAACAAGATTAATACAGCCCCAAAATACCAGGCAATCCCTCTCTGAACAAGGAACATGGCAACCCCAGATGATCATTTCAGCCTTCATTGCACCTCGTCAGTGAGGTGCAGCCATATTCCCCAAAGCACATTGGGCAAAGAGTCCACCTCTGGTTTCCCCATCGCTCTTAGTAAGACTTACCTACAGTCATAATACAAATACATACAGAAAGAGAAGTGCTCTCTCAGGAACTAACAACAGCTCAGTAGCTTGTTCTATGGTGATTTACCACCTTGCAGCAGCCTATTGTAGCCCAATTGTACTTTTCACAGAGAAGAACTTTCATGTAGTATATCAGTCTGATCCCACCAAATAAGGTCAGTCCAGCCTCGACTGGACTGGGCTAACAGAGGCTTCTCCCAAGTGATAAATCGCCATAGAACAAGCTAGCAAATTACTGAGCTGTTGCTTAGAGGAATATGGTTGCACCTCACTGACAAGGCCCAATGAAGTCCGAGGCGATCGTCTGGGATTGCCTGTTATTTTGTTGGTGCACTGACCTTGTTAGGCGGGATCAGACTGATATACTTCAGGAAAGTTCTTCTCTGTGAAAGCACAATTGGGCTTATAGAAGTTTATCCCAGTTAAATCACCATAGAACAAGCAAACAAGTTATTGAGCTGTTGTTTGTTCCTGAGAGAGCACTTCTCTTTCTGTATTATTTAGATAGAGCATGCCATTAAACCCCTTAACAACCAGTAATGTACCCTGCACATTGCTAGTCTTTCTATGGGGGTGACCAAGCTATTTTAACAAGCCTGGAGAAGGTAGGGAGGGTCTAATAGCTCGGTCTTGGCGCACGCAGCAAGACCCACACTTTTATAACCAGACCATCCCATAAAGATCAGTGACATACAGGGTATGTTGTGATCATTATGGGGTTAAAGAAGACAAACCCAATTTGCTTATTTTATAACATTTGCTTTGTTCTTTTGGTATCCTTGGTAGGCTCAGGATTGTGCACATGTCTTTATGGCAGGAGTGTTTGTTACAATGTGCTAAAGATAAATGCATCCAAGAGAACTAAGAAAAATTGATTAAAAAATCTGCAAAGTTTTTTTTTATTTTTTTTTAAAGATTTTTATTGAGGTTAAACTTTCACATACATATACATCAAGAATGACTTGCAATGCGAGAAACGACAACACAATGGTAGCATGCCATAATGATCTAGGGAAAACACAATGCTCATACATATAACAACAAATACTATTGCATGACAAATACCTCATTTTTACTATATATAAGTCCCTTTATATGTAAAGTCTAAATAACAATCAACAATTATTTCCCCCTTTTTGAAAAGAAAACAGCCACTCTTGGACTGTAAACCATTTAATAAAATTAAGGAGGAAGAAGTGTGAGGGAAAAGGGATGAGAAAGGAGGGTCTCTTGTGGGTCTATTAGTAAATGTTACCCAATATGTGGGTATGGGAATCCTCATGGAGAAAGCTAGTTGCATAAGAGATATAGCACTTTGCCTAGTATAGCATATACTGTAGATATAAAGTTAGCTATGAGCTGTGGAGCTACGAGTTATTGGCGAAAGAGCTGGGTAACAGGCCATTTTTGAGGGCGTAAGGGATAGGTAGTATTATGGAATATATAAACTTCCTTAACCATATATAGACACAGTAGAGATCCTGAATGAGCTAAAAAGCCTTTGAGGTGACTGGATGGAATGGTTCCCTTGAGCGTAACAGATCTATGCACCAGTCTAGGAACAGCGTGGGCACAGAAAGTAACAAACAGCGTGGCACATATTCCTGAAGGTGATTCGCTATTCAAGTTAATGCCCAATATAAAATGTCAACGCCTATCAGCCTAGTAGAACACTCGCTAAACATATTAGACCATGATTATAGAGCCTCAACACATTCTTTAAGTGAATGCGGTTATTGTACGGGCTAGTCATGAACATATAGTCTGCTTCTTCAGTGGGAGTGTATAGAATAAATTATCTAAGCCTGTAAAAATGTATCCCAAAATACTGAATTGCTATCCTAGGGGGTTATACATACAGACTAAGACCAATAGACATTTAGGTAGACTGTTTATACAAGACTACAAAGGACATTCTTAGATGTAAACAGAGTACACAAGTCCCCAAATCAAGCCTGAAGGCCGTTAATAATGATTAATAGTCCAGTTCTCACAAATCGTGGGGTTAGAGTGAAGTAGTTGCATTTACCCAGTACCTGGTTCTGAAGCACCATTATTGTCCCTGAGTTGTAGGCAGTGTGTCCATTAATCTAAATTTTCAGACCTTAACGTCCTCATGTGTTGCACTATTACCCGTAGAGATGCTGATAGGGGACAATCCTGGCGTGGGTAGTGCTTCATCATGGGCATCTGTCTATCAACCCATTCCTGATGGCTCGCTATGAGAGGCTCTTATAGGGGCGTTAAGTCTAGGGTTAAGCGAGTGGCTGACCAAATGGCCTGGCCTAAACAAATATTCAGATCTCTTGTGTAGCTAGCACACAAGGCTGGCTTCCATTACACCATCTATCTTCACATAACGGATCCAAGTCAGGTCTCCCAGCTCTTCTCCAGACGGGCCACACAGTATAACACCATGCTTCACCTCTAGCTCCTGAGCTTTTCCCAGCTCATCATCTCTATCCGGAACCCCCAAGGGCAGCGCATCTGACATCAATACCGGTAAGCAGGTTGCTGGAATTGCGGACGGTTCAGGAGACTCAATGCACTCTGGGTCTGTGAGTCTCTTCTCCAGCCGCAACCCGGTCGGGGGTTCTGATGTTGGATCCACTAGCTCACACTCGTCGGCGCTTCCCCACACTGCCTTCAGATGGGTTGCCATGCGGGTAAAGTGGTCACATAGCATACGGTCTAAAATAGATAGCAAGGAATGCTCTGTAGGCGTCATTTTGTAAATAGCTAAGAAGGGTTTGCTGCTTGTATTGATTGCTAGACAATGTGCCGCATATACATCCGATTCTCTTGTAGGATATATAGTCTTATTATATGTAGCAGCCCTTTTCACTGCTTATAACCCAGGATCCTTTCAGACTCTGGGGGGGATAATATGCGGCAGCCCCAGCAGTACAAGTGAACCGGACCACAATGCAGGTCTCTCCGCCACGTGGTCAGTCACTGCACGGCTTAGCTGAAGAACATAGGAAGGACAATTTTCGAGGTATGGACCCAACAAACTCTCCTGGGAGTTCCCAGGGCACTTCAACATAGAATCCAATATAGTTGGGAAGTTTTAAAGGAAGAAGTAAGCTTCAAAAGTTCAGTCAAAGTCAGGAGCTCCTCTCAAACACGACCTTCCGCAGCAGCTGTAGGCTCCGCCCCCCAAAGTTTATTTTTTTTTAATTGTATGTGCTAACTGAATCATGACAGTTTAATATTGACATTATTGTTCCTTTAAAAAGCCAATCAAAAGGACATTAAATTCAAAAAACGTATTTATTTGCTTCCCCTTAAAAAGCATCATTAGTATATTTATCTGGCCAATTGGGGACAAATATAGCTCAGCGCCTTTATTGCTTAACCAATTACAGTGTTGCGTGTTGCAGTGTTGCAGTTCCGTAGACTTCAGGGTGCACTCTAGTCTGCCTTGGGGCAGAAACATACCCCACCCTTTGCAGGGATAAATTATAGGGAAAACAAGCAAAATTAACCATGAAAAAAAACATTGCAAAGTTTTGTTTACTGTGCATAATTAAACAGTTTATGTAAAATTGCATTCTGTCTTTAATGTCCCTTTAATGATTTTTTAAATCTGTTTTGAAATGTAAATGTATTCTGTTTGTTATCATTGTGCCTATTCTCTGGATGGTTCGTCCAATAACAGAGAACATTTAGCCGTGCTGTAATGAACAATATGCCACTTACAGTAGCTGTGATGCATTTTTGCATTTCGGTTTTTATGTCTGACTTCAAAGCATTCTGTGCTTTTGTACATGGTTTGTATCATCTTGGTTTTTTTTATTATATCAGTGTGTGACAAATTAATAAATCAAACTAATTTCTTAAGTATTCTTTATGGTACCAAGTCCCTGAGCTAAGTCTGCGTGAAGCAGCTGGTGCCTATTCAGTAGAGAGACGATATAATGTAGACACAAGCTGATACGACCAATAAGTGAATGTTTTTAACATAGGAACACAACTGTTTCATTCTATCACATTTAACTTTCATGCTGTATGATTATAATATACCCACTTGTGAAAACTATTACAATTATTGCTTCCAATTGTTAGAGGAAACTTCATGGGGGGCCACTGGCTAAAAAAGTTATGATTGTAGTTATAGTTTTTAAAATAATATGCACATGCCAAATTGTCTATTTTACGTTGGTCATTTAGCAACTCCAAAGCTGCTTATATTACAGTACAGTATCAAGAGAATTTGCATAGATTTAAAGCAGGGCTCCAAAAGAGAGATTTATATTTATTTATCTATTGTATTTTGTTTCTTTTTAAGAGAGAGCATTATTCAATATTTAACTGATATTTTGTTGGTATGTCCTTGTATAGAGGGTATGTATTGAATTGCACTATGTCATTTGCACCATAGTATTCACCTAGGTAGGCTCATATGCTGATTTCTAAGCCCTTGAAAGCTGCCTCTTATATCAGTGCATTAATTTATGAGTTAACACTGATTGGCTAAAATTCAAGACTGTAAAATGCTTAGATTAATTACTGAGGTAAAAAGTATATTAGTGAACCAGTGTTGGTAATGCAAAACTGGGGAATAGGTAATAAAGGGATTATCTATCCTTTTAAACAATAACAATTTCCCTTTAACACCTTTATTTAAGGACCATTAAATACAGTAGAATTTCCTAATTAACAAGTTCATAATAAAAAGACAATGCACTAACACTCTATTTCACATAAGCAACAGTTTTTTTTTATGTGACAGCCATCAGCCAATCACAGACTAATATACATATTCACTGTGAAACTGTACACTTGCTCAGTAGTAGCTGGTGCCTCAGAATGTGTAAATATAAAAACACTGTGCACAATTTGATAATGGAATGAAATTGGAAAGTCTCTTAAAACTAAATGCTCTTTCTGAATTTTTAAAGATTATTTGTTAGTTTAGTGCCCCTTTAAGGAGACATGGAAAGCAAAATTAAAGGGACACAAAAGTCATTAAACGTTTATGGTTTAGACCAAGCCTGCAATTTTAAAGTGAATGCCAATTTTGATGCTAAAGTGCCCGTTTTTTAAAATTTTTATTTAAAACAGGGGCACTTTAATTCATCAAAATTTACATTTCACTCCTGTTGAGAAAAAAAACGTAGCTTTTAAACTTGACAGCTGCTCCA
Organism: Bombina bombina; assembly: GCF_027579735.1. Taxonomy (NCBI): domain Eukaryota; kingdom Metazoa; phylum Chordata; class Amphibia; order Anura; family Bombinatoridae; genus Bombina; species Bombina bombina. The sequence continues at coordinate 32,695,271 of NC_069507.1, read as the reverse complement.
GCTTCCTCCGGTCATCGCAAGCCATTTCTGACGTCAGAAATGATGGATAGGTCATCCTTCAATCACGGCTTCCCCCCGGGGAAATCAGCGTCTGATTCAACGCCATGATTGGAGGAAGCCGGATTCCTCATTATAGATCCAGGAAGAGGCTTTGCGATGGGCGGAGGAAGCTGGATCTGCTGTCAAGATTAAAAGGTAAGTTTTTTTTCTCAACAGGAGTGAAATGTAAATTTTGATGAATTAAAGTGCCCCTGTTTTTAATCAAATTTTTTTAAAACCGGGCACTTTAGCATCAAAATTGACATTCACTTTAAGAGACTTTTCAATTTATTTATGTTGCTTTGTTCTACTTGAAAAGTATGTAGGCTCAGGAGCACTACTGGGAGATAGCCAGTGGTTGATGGCTATTCACATTTGCCTCTTGTCACTGGCTCACCACACCGTGTTAAGGAGAGTGGTATTATCAGTAAGAAAATATGGAATGGGCGTGGGAAAAGCAAAAACTTAACCTTTATATAATCAATAAAACAAACATAAAACATTAAAAAGTACAGGTGGCCCTCGGTTTACAACGGTTCAATTTACACCGTTTCAGAATAACAACCTTTTTTTCTGTCATGTGACTGCTATTGAAACGCATTGAGAAGCAGTGCATTGATTAAAATAGCCAGTAGGTGGAGCTGTCCGCAGCAAAGATATGCAAGCCAAGCAAGCTGAAATTAATCAGTTTAACCAGACCTGAGCTATCAAGCAGCTTGCAAAGGAACAAGATCTTCCTGACTATAAATCAGTCCAGATTGGAATGCATAGAAAGAACCGTTTGCAGAAAAATGCAAGTAAAGTCTGTGTTGTGTGATTATTTTATTAGGTTTATAATGCTGTTTAGCAAATGTTTTTGTTCATTTAACTTAGTTTAAGTATATATTCTTTGTTGTGTGATTATTTTATTAGGTTTATAATGCTGTTTAGCATTTAAAGTCTTCATTTCAAAGCTTTAAAAATAATGTATTAGGTGTTACTTATGCCAATTTTGAGAGGGGCCTGGAACCTAACTCCCTCACTTCCCATTGACTTACATTATAAACTGGGTTTCAGTTTACAACGGTTTCGATTTACAACCATTCCTTCTGGAACCTAACCCCAGCGTAAACTGAGGGCTACCTGTATTTAAAAAACATAAACACCACACTTACCCTCTTAGAACCAGAAACCATCAAAAATATCAATACAGAACCTGGAATAATACAGAAACCAGATTCGCACAAAACGGGGGGTAACTATAGCAGTTCTCCTCTTTTCTGAACTTTTGTTAATTTCTAAGTATAATCTAAACCAATACATTTTTATAGTAGATGCAGCACGGGGACACCCAGATTTGTTAAATAATTGACCAGTTGTGAAAGTGTTAGAGAGGCCTTTTGGCTTTAATAGTTTGTGATCGGGATCTTTTGTACTCACAGTACACCGGTCAATGGGGATAGTTACCCCTGTTTTGTGCTGATCTAGTTTCTGTATTATTCCGGGTTCTGTATTGATAATTTTTATGGTTTCTGGTTCTATCAGGAGTAGCGATGTGTTTATGTTTTTTAAATACTTTTTGACATGTTTTATGTTTGTTATATTGATTTAATAAAGGTTCCGTTTTAGCTTTTCCCACGCCCATTTCATATTTTCTTACTGATAATATCATTCTCCTTAACATTGTGTATGTTAATGCACCATAATAACACTTCCTTTCTTTATCTCCCTTTTGTGAGCACCCAGTATGTACAATATTGAATGACCATACACTGCTTTCTTTTTAAGGGGAATTTCATTTGTAGGTTTTATTTACCTGCTCTTATTAGTGTTGGCTATAAAGGTTAACCTGCACAAAACAATATACTCCACCCAATATACTCGCCGGAAACAGCGGTTATGAGCAGCGGTTTTAAGACCGCTGTTCCATAACTGGTCCGCCTGCTCTGAGGCTGCGGACATCAATCTGCCCGATCCTATACAATCGGGCTAATTGACACCCCCTGCTAGCGACTGATCTGCAGGGGGCGGCATTGCACAAGCAGTTCACCAGAACTGTGCAATGATAAATGCCGACAGTGTATGCTGTCGGCATTCATCAATGTCTGTTGGACATGATCCGCTGAGCGGATCATGTCAGACTGACCGATGATAAATCGGCCCCTAAGACTGTATAACCAAACCCAAACTGTCTTAAAGGGATATGGGAGTCAAAATAACCATTCAAGGTTACATCTGTCAGATCTACCTCCTTCTTTTGCTATCCTTAGTTGATGAGCTCCTTCCCATAAGAGCATACTGACGTATGGTCAAGAGCATGCACGTGTATTGTCATTGCACTAAGAAATATTCTATGTTCCATCAAACAGAGTATTTCAAATTGCATTACATTTGTTTATTTGGTTTTGCTTTATTTATTTTGAAAAATTAAAGTTACCGTGCTGATTAGATACCTGGGTATTACTTGTATACAAACATACACATACTGCTAGTTTTGCTTTACAGGGACAGTGTAGAGTATAATTACCTCCCCTTTAATGTGTTCCCAATGATCCATTTGCTATAGTGTAATACAATTTTACAAATATCATATACCCTCTTTGCCTTTATGCTGACATTTGCAATAGCGGATTTGTTTTGTTGAAAAAAGAGACAGCAGCAGAAATTATCCTACCAAAGGGGTGTGACAGAGATATAGAAAGGGTGTTTCTGCAGCTTCTTGGAATGCAATACATTTTTATCTTTCCTGAGTTCATTTTCTCAGTGACTTATTATACCATCTACATTGTATTAAATGTATTGGAAATTGCATATTTAGGATTATTCTAGCAGTTGAAAATGAACATTTATGTATCTAAGTAATGAACTATTTGTATAGAGAGGTAAGAAAAGTGGTATTTGGGTATATAGAGAGACATAACACAAAGATGTTTGCTCTTCCAGCAGGTTCAGCTTATTTAAATTCACATATTCTAAAGAACAATTAGTTGTAGTTTCAATGAGCAAAAACAGTTTTTAAAAATGCAAAAATACACCCAAAAGAGCAATTCCCCAAACATGTAATACTCTGCAGCTGGTATTACAAGTCATTGGAAAGACATTAAGGAAAACTTATTTTGCAGCACAGCTGCACTTCTCATGTATATTGTAGAATCGTAATGTCTCTTTAAGACTGTTGCCCACAATTAGTTTTGTGCAGAGATGTAATTTTGTTTAATGAAATACCTGGGTTTAAAAGGATCAGTTGGATAATGATTCTATGCCTTTAAGAATATCAGTTATGTCCTTTGCATGAATTGTCTTGGTATGGTTAATAATTTGTATATAGATTTATACACTTTGGTCTGGCACTTTGTCATCGGTGTAATACCCTGGTCCATGCATGGAAATGCATATGGGAAACTGATTACTGAGTTTCAGATCCTTTATGGTTAAGAGACAGAGAATAAAAATATCATATTGTACAGACAGAAGTCTTCACAACAGGGTCTTCATCAAACAAGTGACACATACATAACTAAAAAGCAAAGCCCCTCGCAGGGTAGCGCTAATCCTAGCAACTGCATGAATGAGATAATCCCCTGTTAAAACACACTGACTGGGCTAATTCTAATGAGAATGAAATTGTGTTTAAATTGGAATTAATGTGTTTGGACCCCTTATCAGACAAATCTATTCCACAGTCGTTGTCCTCTCGAAGAGTGTATGAAATAAGAAAGATCAAATCAATGTCTTCCCCATATACTGTCACTGAGCAAGAAAAAAACAGATTTCCCCATAGACCTGGCAATTCTAATCCCTTTAAACCCATTTCAAGGAGCACAGACAATCGGTAAGGAGTCAACACCAGGATCGGTTTCTGGAGCTAGAACCACAACATGAAAGCTTCTTAGTACTTAATAAGACTGTCTGGGTTTATATATTACAAATCATTCTCTGCAGCACCTTAGGGAGGTACCAAACTCCATGTGGTCTCCTGACTCATATAGAAATGATCTATTGTCTCGCCAAGACTGTGACTAGGATACAAGGCATAATATAAATAAAGTAACTAACAATTGCACAATAAAAACATAGAGGTCATGTGACATTTAAATATTAACTGAGAATGTTAGTACCACTGGAGCCAATCTATATTCAATAAAATTATTCTAACTGCCTGTATTTGCAATTAATGGATCTGATTATTTATTGGTACATTCAGATAGGAAATATTTCCCTAATCTCCCATCTTGTGTTCATGCATTAACAGCAATTTGTGTTGTGTTTGATGCAAGTTAAATTCTGTTTTTCAAATTGTGGTTTAAGGGGACTTAGACTGGCCCGGGCTGGCCATAGGGCATACAGGGCATTTGCCCGGTGGTCCGGGGGGCAGTTGTGGACTGGGCCTGGTTGTCTTGGCTCTACCCCATCACTAGCATTATTATTTGTGCATAATGTAGGGCCAGCCCTGCCTCTCACTGCCTCGCTGTATCTGTGAGCCAATAAAAGAGAAGCAACTCCTTGATTATGCCTTTTGATGCCTATGGGTGCCTGTTTTTCTGTGATTGTGGATGTCTGGGGTGCTTTGCCTGTGTATATGGGTGCTGACTGCCTGTGTATGGCTTTGTGTGTTTTTTTCTCTCTGATAGTGTAGCTTATTTGTAATGAAAAGTGCTAATGTGGCTGCTATTTTGAGTGATTTTGACCAGTGTTCCCTCTAAGGCCAGTTTTGTGAGTGACACGGCAGTAAAACAGTTAATAAGGGAACCACACCATGCAGTCTGCATTGTGTTGTGTGTGCTGGCTAATTGATCTAATTAACTGTTTCACTGCTGGGTCGCTCACAAAAATGGCCTTAGAGGGACCACCAATTGTGACTACACAGGCTAATGAGCAATAAGCACTTATTCTTTATTTAAATGTGAACTTTTTTTTTATTACATTTTCCTTTCTTACTATTTAATGTCAACCAAATTACAAAATACAGTGACAGAAGGGTGTTACAAACTTTTAATGTTTTGTAAATCAAACTAGTACCTTATACTCATCAGTTTTGAGGTTAAATAACAAAAAGGATAGGATAGAGGATGTTCTGCCTTAAAATGCCTATTTTTGGTCCCAATCCGGCTCTAGGGGCCTATCTATCAAGCTCCGAAAGGAGCTTGAGGCCCCGTGTTTCTGGTGAATCTTCAGACTCGCCAGAAACAGCAGTTATGAAGCAACAGTCACAAAGACCGCTGCTCCATAACCTGTCCACCTGCTCTGAGCAGGCGGACAGAGATCGCCGGAAATCAACCCGATCAAGTACGATCGGGTTGATTGACACCTCCCTGCTGGCGGCCCATTGGCCGCGAGTCTGCAGGGGGCAGCGTTGCACCAGCAGCTCTTGTGAGCTGCTGGCGCAATGCTGAATACGGAGAGCGTATTGCTCTCCGCATTCAGCGAAGGTCTGGCGGACCTGATCCGCACTGTCGGATCAGGTCCGCCAGACTTTGTTAAATAGAGGCCCTAGACTTAAAGCATCAATAAGGAAATAGTGTAATTCTTCAGAACTTGAATTTTTAAAGTCATCTCTAAAGTGGCAATACACTGCGGATCCTGAACAGAACACTGCCAATGCTAGGTAGCTACGCACATATGCTGCCCTGATTGTCTCAGTGGGTATGTATAGTTCTGGAACAGTATTGATTTAGATATGTATTTAATGCTCTTAGTTCACGTGTTAATTGCAACTTGGAATTTTATTTATATATTCTTTTTTAGTTTCTCTTCTCCATTTCTAACTTATAATCATACTAACTTAATGCAATACTGGAGTACAATTACTACTGAATAAACACACTCTATGCTTTTTTTGTATCAACAGGAGTTCTTGGAAGCCAGTAGGATCTAATCAGTCCTATATCTCAAATACAGAGTGGGAGCAGAGATTATTCTGTTATTTTTTTGTAAAGTATTTTTTTTTTAGAACTAGATAACAAAATCTGCACGATTCATGTGTTTGTCTCCAATTTGTCCACCTGTTATGCTTTATCACAGCTGTACAAAAACACTTAATCATTCTGGATAAAGCAATATTACTGTTTGATGATGTGTTGTTAGGTTTTTTCTTGAGAGATTATAGTTTAGATTCTTCAAAGCCGTTGTAAAATTCCCCTTTAGCCTTCTAATATGACGTGTGGAGTAATGTACCTGCAGTTGCATGTAACAAAGTCATATGAGCTTGGTCTTTAGAATATTAGGCATGATGAACAAAAATTCACAAAACTCACAGGCATGAGAGAAGTCATATAAAATCTTTGGGAGCTTTTTTTTAGCGTTATATTGTGTCTCTCCTTCACAACCATAACTCGGCAAAATGATTTAAACCACTTAAACTTAAATTCTTCAAGTGACCTCTCAGTGCTGATGAGACTTCTTAGACACAAATTTATGGAAAACAACACTCTGATTAAGAGCTGATTGTGTTCCCAAAATGTTGTCACTGTTTTACACTTTGGACCCTACCATGAAATAATATAAGTCCCTTTTTAAGAATTTGGAGGTTTGAACTCATCCTTATTTGCTGAGACTTCTTAGATAATCTAGTCAGAGTTTTAGCCCCCAAGTAACAGAATTCTAAAAAAAATTATATTTTAATGGTAATTTCAAGATTTAAAATATTTTTCTAATCAAATTATACATTTCATTTACTGAAATACAAGATTATTTTTTATTTTTTAAAAAAGGTAACATTCTGTTTATTGAAACACTTAAATATGAAGAATATATTTCAGTATGAACATTTACTCTAACATCTGAATACTAAAATAAAGACATTGTTCTCATCTCTTCTCTACTAAGCACACTATTCATTGATTTATGATTTGGTTGTATTTTTTGGTGACTTTTCAAATTTTGGTTTTATTAAATATAGAGCACTGCTATACCTGGCAAATCATCTGTGGCATTCAGCATCCAGTGTATGTGTGTGTGCGTGTGTGTGTGTGTGTATGGGTGTGCATATGTGTGTGTGTATGTGTTTATGTGCGTGTGTGTGTATTTGTGTATGTGTGTGTGTATGTGTATGTTTGTGTGTATGTGTTTATGTATGTGTGTGTGTGTTTGTGTATGTGTGTGTGTGTATATGTACTGTATGTGTGTATATGTGTGTATGTGTATGTTTGTGTGTGTATGTGTTTGTATATGTGTGGTGTGTGTATGTGTATGTATGTGTGTGTGTGCATGTGTATGTATGTGTTTGTGTGCACATGTGTGTGTATAGAATATTTAAGCTTTTAAGGGCTTTCCCACCTTAAGAGTAGTTTTAACCACACATTTTATTCGCCCACACATTTCTTTATTATTTATTAAAGGTACCACCTCTTGTAATTCAGACAAATGCAACAAATAACACAAATTTGTTTGTTTTTCATTTGTCCGAATTCAGGTCCTTATTTCTGTTAAACACGTAAGTATTGTCCTTGTCTGGAGCTGCAACCAATGCTTATCACAACAAAAGCAGGACACGACCAATCAAATCATTTGAAGTAGCAGTAGCTGGAAATCAAGGGGCGTGTTCTGCTCAGGAACTTTCCTATGTGTTTAACCTTTTTGCAGAGGTTAATCACAAAATAAACTAGGGAAAGTAATGCAAAATTGCATAACCTAACAAATTAGAGCACGCAATTTTTGCTATACAATGTCCCTTTAAGAATATGCAAATAGCTAACCTGAACTATTTAGGTTTATAGGGGAGGATGCACATTGGATGCTTTTATTATTTCCTATCTGGAGTCATTCTATCATTATATATGTACGTCTAGCTATTTGTTTTATTAAAGCTGTTCCATTTGATTTTTGCTATTTTGCATATCATTAATGCAGGTCTGAACAGAAATATAATAAAATGTGAATTTCCATTTTAATACAAAAAATGTCTTAATGTCTTCAGACTTCTGTCAGATCTGGACTAAAATATTGCATTTACTGTTCTCTTTTCTAAGATATGTTTATCATGTATGTAAATGAAAGATCCAGGTGAAGCCAAATTTATTTTTTTGTTGTTTGTTTTTAGATTTTATTTACAGATTTAAAAAACTGTTTATATTTCTACACCATTAATGCTTAAATTATACATAATAAATAAGAACTTATAGGTTAATGTCAATTGTTTTGGGTGCCAGTTAACTAAACTAAATATTAATTATTTTATGGATTCAAATAAACTGTCATTATTTTCCACCTTCAAATAGAATTCACTAAAACTATATCTTTCTGAAACATTACTAGAAAAGATTTTGTTCATTATTTTTGTTTGATTTTTATGACAGACATTGATATTCATGAGAAGCCAAATTCCCCACTGGCCTGTACACGTGCATGCAGACTGATTCTGGGCATAGACAGTCGTGGTGCAGCCTAGATGGGAAAAACACTCACTGGATCTGTGTGAAAATAAAAGTTTTTTTACACACTATACATTTAAAATGTGCACAGCCAAAAAAAATATACAAATCATTTGTCCCTATATATATATATATATATATATATATATATATATATATATATATATATATATATATATATATATATATATATATATATATATATATATATATAAATATAAGGGATATGAAAGTCAAAATTGAACTTGCATATTTCGGATAGAGCATGTAATTTTCAGATACTTTTAAAATCACTTCTATTTTCAAATGTGCTTCATTATCCCTTGTTGAAAAAGAATATGCACATATCCTACATTAGTGGGAACTAGCTGCTGATTGGTGCCTGCACACATTTGTCTCTTGTGATTGGCTAACTAGACATGTTCAAGCTGCAAGCAGTGCAGCAAGATAATAAAGCAAATTTGTAAACAGAAGCACATTGGATAATTGTATGTTCTATCCAAATCATAAAATACAAAGATGAGGCTTTCTGTCCCTTTAACTGTAACACATAAGCAAACACTATACTGTTTTAGAAACAAAAATTTAAAAAAAGACGTGTGCCTCTGAGCAAACACACTCTTGAGATTTCTCAATATAAGGGCTATCTCCTCTTGCAAATTATGTCACATGACCTTGATGGACTGATACAGTATACATTGTCCCTTTACAGTATGATTTTTGTGGCTGGAAATAATTAATCTACAAGGTAAAATGTAAATAATTAAATTAATAGATGTGAAAACATGCCTCTATTATTGGGACAGTAGCTGTTTGTTCTCTGCTTTCTGCTACAACAAAGTAGCTCATATATTATATTTTTTAAGTTAAGCGACAGTTCATAAACCTTCTATGTGTATATTACAGTTGCAGAGTGTTATTGAAAAGTTATTTAAAATGTGTTTTTTTCTTCTCACTTTCTAACACAGTTTAAAGCAGAACAGATGGGTTACCATAACAAAACATGAAATAAAACTAGCAAAATATTCATTTTTTAAAGCCAAACTTTATGTTACCTAAGTCATTCATAAAATAAACATTAAGTAAATGGGACAGGGTGATAGCACAGGAAATTATTTAAATATAAAGGGTTTTGATTGAGATTCCATGAGCATTTGGATTTATAGAGATTGTAATATTCTTGCTTTCATTCAGTTGCTTTCATTCAGTTTGTAAACAATGATGGTGCCGAGACTGAATATAGCAGTGAATTAGCAAATATGCACTTGAGTTATGGACAGAATTAAATGTAGCGCTCAGTGTATATAAAAAAAGAGGTAGGCAACAGGACTTAGGGGCTTAGGATGTACTAAAAATACAATAGAGTAAATGATTATACCTGAATTGAAACTCTTGATGACAGAAATACTGCTGGCAGAGTTACCACTTAAAGAGACAGTAAACACCATGAAATATCAGCCAAGTCTAAACATTTTTAAAACAAATTAACATCCTTTTAAACTGTAATTTGTTTTCAGTAGCCAAACTCCATCTACCATTTGCCTTACTTGCCAATCTGGGCTTTAGTCCACAGATAACAAGGCTATTCACTGTCATAATGCTAGTATAAAATACTCTTTTTTTTAAAGTTGTTAGTATAATAGCCAATTTGGGGCTGATATGTTGCAGAGTTAGCCTTAAGAAGTCAGCAGGGTGCTTTTCATGTTCAGAGAAGTAGAAATTGTTCAGTTTTCATACCAAAATTACATGAAAAGAAAGAAAACTAAACAATGAAAATATATTGCAAAGTTTTATACATATAACAATCTCAAGGTGTCTGTTCCTTTAACTAATAGCATTTATAAGTCCTACTTCAAGACAAGGAATAGTCAAGTCAGAATTAAACTTTCATGATTCAGAAAGAGCAGCAATTTTTAGCAACATTCTAATTTACTCCGTCCTATTATCAATTTTTCTTTGTTCTCTTTAGACACCAATCAGCAAGCGCTACCCAGGTGATGAACCAAAAAATGGGCAAGTTTACATTCTTGCTTTTTCTAATAAAGATACCAGAAGAAAGAAAAAAATTAAATTAGGAGTAAATTAGAAAGTTGCTTAAAATTGCCTGCTCTGTTTAATCATGAAAGTTTAATTTTGACTTGACTAACCCTTTAAAAAGCCAGTATGAAATTATAACATTTTCCTGCAGTTTTCCAGTAAAATAACATATCAACAGACTCTTAATGATTTTAGAACAGATTAACACCTTGTCTCCTGGTTTGTTTTTCTTTATTCGGAGGAACCAATAAAACTTGAGTCTTGAGATAATAGGGCTCTTGTTTTATCAAAATGTTTATTGTTTAGCTTCAGCAGAAAAGATAATGTAACAAACTGCAGTTTAAGGAAATATATTTGGTCAGGTTGGAAATCCTCAGTTTTCACACTTAAAGGGACACTAAACCCAAAAATTATCTTTCATGATTCAGATAGAGAATACAATTTTAAACAACATTCCAATTTACTTCTATTATCTAATTTGCTTCATTCTTTAGATATCCTTTGTTGAAGAAATAGCATTGCACATGGGTGAGCCAATCAGATGAGGCATTTATGTGCAGCAACCAATCAGCAGCTACTGAGCCTATCTAGATATGCTTTTCAGCAAAGTATATCAAGAGATTGAAGCAAATTAGACAATAGAAGTAAATTAGAAAAAATGTTTAAAATGGCACGCTCTTTCTAAATCATGAAAGAAAAAATTGGGTTTAATGTCCCTTTAAAGGGATATGAAACCCACATTTTTTTCATTTTATGATTCAGAAAGATCATGCCATTATAAACAACTTTCTAACTTACTTCTATTATCAAATGTGTACGGCATGGAATTCCATAACTTTTATGGCATTCTTTTCCTCTCCTTGTGATAATAGAAGAAAATTAGATACTTTTTTAAAATTGTGTTCTCTAGCTGAATAATAAAAGAAAATGTGTGGGTTTCACAGCAATGGTCTTTGTATACTGTAAACCATTTAATTTATTTCCCTCACCTTTTTTCAAATTCCCAAAGGAATGTATTGCTTTGGAACATGATGTACAGGGAATATTATCCCTTTAACTGAATATTACTACAGTGCCAGTTTAGGTGTGAAGATTATCCCTTTAACTGAATGTTACTACAGTGCCAGTTTTGGTGTGAAGATTATCCCTTTAACTGGATGTTACTACAGTGCCAGTTTGGGTGTGAAGATTATCCCTTTAACTAAATGTTACTACAGTGCCAGTTTTGGTGTGAAGATTATCCCTTTAACTGAATGTTACTACAGTGCCAGTTTGGGTGTGAAGATTATCCCTTTAACTGAATGTTACTACAGTGCCAGTTTGGGTGTGAAGATTATCCCTTTAACTGAATGTTACTACAGTGCCAGTTTGGGTGGGAAGATTATCCCTTTAACTGAATGTTACTACACTGCCAGTTTGGGTGGGAAGATTATCCCTTTAACTGAATGTTACTACACTGCCAGTTTGGGTGTGAAGATTATCCCTTTAACTGAATGTTACTACAGTGCCAGTTAGGTGGGAAGATTATCCCTTTAACTGACTGTTACTACAGTGCCAGTTTAGGTGGGAAGATTATCCCTTTAACTGAATGTTACTACAGTGCCAGTTTAGGTGGGAAGATTATCCCTTTAACTGAATGTTACTACACTGCCAGTTTGGGTGGGAAGATTATCCCTTTAACTGAATGTTACTACACTGCCAGTTTGGGTGTGAAGATTATCCCTTTAACTGAATGTTACTACACTGCCAGTTTGGGTGGGAAGATTATCCCTTTAACTGACTGTTACTACAGTGCCAGTTTGGGTGTGAAGATTATCCCTTTAACTGAATGTTACTACAGTGCCAGTTAGGTGGGAAGATTATCCCTTTAACTGAATGTTACTACAGTGCCAGTTTGGGTGGGAAGATTATCCCTTTAACTGAATGTTACTACACTGCCAGTTTGGGTGGGAAGATTATCCCTTTAACTGAATGTTACTACACTGCCAGTTTGGGTGTGAAGATTATCCCTTTAACTGAATGTTACTACACTGCCAGTTTGGGTGGGAAGATTATCCCTTTAACTGACTGTTACTACAGTGCCAGTTTGGGTGTGAAGATTATCCATTTAACTGAATGTTACTACAGTGTCAGTTTTGGTGTAAAGATTATCCCTTTAACTGAATGTTACTACAGTGCCAGTTTTGGTGTAAAGATTATCCCTTTAACTGAATGTTACTACAGTGCCAGTTTAGGTGGGAAGATTATCCCTTTAACTGAATGTTACTACAGTGTTAGTTTTGGTGTAAAGATTATCCCTTTAACTGAATGTTACTACAGTGCCAGTTTGGGTGTGAAGATTATCCCTTTAACTGAATGTTACTACAGTGCCAGTTTGGGTGGGAAGATTATCCCTTTAACTGAATGTTACTACAGTGCCAGTTTGGGTGGCAAGATTATCCCTTTAACTGAATGTTACTACAGTGCCAGTTTGGGTGTGAAGATTATCCCTTTAAATGAATGTTACTACAGTGCCAGTTTGGGTGTGAAGATTATCCCATTTAACTCAATGTTACTACAGTGCCAGTTTAGGTGGGAAGAGTATCCCTTTAACTGAATGTTACTACAGTGCCAGTTTGGGTGTGAAGATTATCCCTTTAACTGAATGTTACTACAGTGCCAGTTTGGGTGTGAAGATTATCCCTTTAACTGAATGTTACTACAGTGCCAGTTTGGGTGTGAAGATTATCCCTTTAACTGAATGTTACTACAGTGCCAGTTTAGGTGGGAAGAGTATCCCTTTAACTGAATGTTACTACAGTGCCAGTTTGGGTGTGAAGAGTATCCCTTTAACTGAATGTTACTACAGTGCCAGTTTGGGTGTGAAGATTATCCCTTTAACTGAAGGTTACTACAGTGCCAGTTTGGGTGTGAAGAGTATCCCTTTAACTGAATGTTACTACAGTGCCAGTTTGGGTGTGAAGATTATCCCTTTAACTGAATGTTACTACAGTGCCAGTTTGGGTGTGAAGAGTATCCCTTTAACTGAATGTTACTACAGTGCCAGTTTGGGTGTGAAGATTATCCCTTTAACTGAAGGTTACTACAGTGCCAGTTTGGGTGTGAAGAGTATCCCTTTAACTGAATGTTACTACAGTGCCAGTTTGGGTGTGAAGATTATCCCTTTAACTGAATGTTACTACACTGCCAGTGCCATAAAGAAATAGCTCGGCCATTCATTTGGTTTGAAAATCCATTACATAAACCGCACACATTGTTATATTTTTAATGAAAATAGGAATTTTTAAATCTTTTTTTGTTTCTTTTTGTATCATTCTGTTATATTCAATATTGATGTTTCATATTATTGGAGCACCAAAAAGGGGTCTATAGCAATGCACAAATGCAAAATAGCCTGGCACAACCAGACACAAAGCAGCAATATTACAAAGATTGCCACTCTGTATATAAATATGCCAAATTTCCCCAGGAATGGAGCAGATATGGATCAGCATCACATTTTTATATGATTCGGAAAGTAGCTAAATTATTTTCCCACGTCAAATTTTCTTTGATCTATTTCTTGCTTTCTTTCAAGTCTAAACTAAAGAATAAAAACTTTTTTCAAGTATATTTCTACTCAAACACAAAAGAAAGTTGTTGTAATCTTCAACATTGTTTTTCTAAGAATTGCTTTAATTTAATGAGTTGGTATTAAAAAAAAGTAAATCAGGCGTCAAAACTTGTATTAGCTTGGATTATTCATATACTTGAAAAGCGAGTATAATCTACTTTGTAATTAGTGAATTGGTTTCATAGATACTTCTTTGTAGTTACTGCAATTTATAATCTATAAAGATTTGATAAATTTGTATACAGAAAACGTATCTATGATTACTGATTAAATTTTACTTTCTGATAATATTGGACTTGCAAGCATTATTGAAAATAAAAGAAAAAACTGTACCAATTTCAAAGGCTTATAGTGCTGTAATATAATAATATATAATGATTTTCATTCTTTCGACTTAAATTTAGTTAAAATCTGCTGCAATTTAAGTTCATTATGCCGTATCCTTTCTGCTGTAAATTCACTAGCATACATACATTTTAATGAAATAGAACATTTTGGTGCTAAAAGTTTGCATGTATTCATTGTTTTTTTTATGTTAAAGGGGCATTAAGGTCCTTTTTATGTGTATGGTTTGTAATATTATTAGCAATTCATTTTGAATTTCATATAGTTCTCGTGATAAATAAGGACTAGATTTCATGTGGAGTGCAAACTACAGTGTATGACCTTGTTCAAACAGATGGTATTACAAGAGTAAAGTTAAATAGTTTAACCAAAAGCATCTTAAAGGGATATAATACCTATCTGCTAAATCACTTGAAAGTAATGCAGCATAACTGTAAAAAGCCACCAAGAAAATATCACCTGAACATCTCTATGTGAAAAGGGAAGATATTTTAACTCAAAATTTCTTCAGCTCTCAATAGTAAGTGTTCAGTGAAAAGTTATCCTTCAGCTACTGTCAGCTGCATTTGAAAATAAAATAAAATAGCCAATCAGAATCAGCAGTACTGGTCATGCTTTGCTTTACTATGATCTAATGAGATTTCACTGAATCGTGTCAGATTTTATAATAAACTTCCATAAACTGAGTAGGGAAATAACATGACCATGCCGTCACATGCCAGATGCACATCCCTTTGCAAGTCCTGATTGGCTCCTTAAAGTTCTTTTAGAATGAGATGTTGATACTGAGGATTTTTTGAGGTAAAATATCTTCCTTTTTACATAGAGATGTTCTGGTGATTCCTAGTCAAAAAGGATGATCTTCCTGAAGTCTCCAGACTATTCATTAAAAGCGAGGCAGAAATATTTAAATGAGATAGCTCTAGAGACATTCACTGGCTTGTCAAGTGCTTCAGCATTTGGGTATCATGTCCTTTTAAAGCTACTGAAATTGTTTTAGTGCACCATATACTTAGTGTGCTCATATTACAAGTGGTGAGTTAGGTGCAGCCCTCAAGCTCATTCCAAAATACTGTTGTAATAGTTTGCGCTTTTTAAGACCTCGAATAAACCATTATTATTAATATTATAGCCCAGAAATACATGAACAGCTCCCCTATTTTTACACCATTGGCTCGGCACCCAAGAGGCTTAGTAGTTGAGCGATATCCAACACAAATTTTACTGTGCACACCCATAGAAATCTTTTGTGCAAGGGATTTAGTGCCCTTGCAGATGTTAGTGCGGCTTAGACTATCACTTGACCAATAGAAAATAGCTTTAGAAAACCCTATTGATTGCACTTGAGCAATGTTAATGTACAATAGCATTAATATTTTTAACCTCCACTTCTAATCTAGGCCCAACATCTCGGAGAGCAGGCAGCATCAGCTGCACGCAGTTATCATTGCACAAGCAATTGTTTGTGCAGTCACACCCCTGTGCATCTGTTTGTGCAGTCACGCCCCCGTGCAATTGTTTGTGCAGTCACACCCCCGTGCATCTGTTTGTGCAGTCACACCCCCGTGCATCTGTTTGTGCAGTCACGCCCCCGTGCAATTGTTTGTGCAGGCACACCCCCGTGCATCTGTTTGTGCAGTCACGCCCCCGTGCATCTGTTTGTGCAGTCACGCCCCCGTGCAATTGTTTGCGCGAGAGCAGGTCATGTAAATCATCCTGGTCTCCACCTCCCTTAAGGATGACAAAAGCTAAGTAGCAAGATAAAAATCTAAAGGTGTGTGCTGTCCATTTAACAATGGAAGAAAAACTAGCGCCTAGATTTAGAGTTTGGCGTTAGCCGTCAAAACCAGTGTTAGAGGCTCCTAACGCTGGTTTTGGGCTACCGCTGGTATTTAGAGTCAGTCAGGAAAGGGTCTAAAGCTCACTTTCCAGCTGCGACTTTTCCATACCGCAGATCCCCTTACGCCATTTGCGTATCCTATCTTTTCAATGGGATCTTTCTAATGCTGGTATTTAGAGTCTTGGCTGAAGTGAGCGTTAGAAATCTAACGACAAGACTCCAGCCGCAGAGAAAAGCCAGAAGTTAAGAGCTTTCTGGGCTAACGCCGGTTCTTAAAGCTCTTAACTACTGTACTCTAAAGTACACTAACACCCATAAACTACCTATGTACCCCTAAACCGAGGCCCCCCCACATCGCCGCCACTCTATTAAATTTTTTTAACCCTTAATCTGCCGACTGCACACCACCGCCACCTACATTATCCCTATGTACCCCTAATCTGCTGCCCCTAACACCGCCGACCCCTATATTATATTTATTAACCCCTAATTTGCCGCCCTCAACGTCGCCACTACCTACCTACAATTATTAACCCCTAATCTGCCGACCGGACCTCACCGCTACTCTAATAAATGGATTAACCCCTAAAGCGAAGTCTAACCCTAACCCTAACACCCCTATAAGTTAAATATAATTTAAATCTAACAAAATAAATTAACTCTTATTAAATAAATTATTCCTATTTAAAGCTAAATACTTACCTGTAAAATAAATCCTAATATAGCTACAATATAAATTATAATTATATTGTATCTATTTTAGGATTAATATTTATTTTACAGGCAACTTTGTATTTATTTTAACCAGGTACAATAGCTATTAAATAGTTAATAACTATTTAATAGTTACCTAGTTAAAATAATTACAAAATTACCTGTAAAATAAATCCTAACCTAAGTTACAATTAAACCTAACACTACACTATCAATAAATTAATTAAATAAAATACCTACAATTATCTACAATTAAACCTAACGCTAAACTATCAATAAATTAATTAAATACAATACCTACAAATAAATACAATTAAATAAACTAACTAAAGTACAAAAAATAAAAAAGAACTAAGTTACAAAAAATAAAAAAATATTTACAAACATTAGAAAAATATTACAACAATTTTAAGCTAATTACACCTACTCTAAGCCCCCCTAATAAAATAACAAAGCCCCCCAAAATAAAAAAATGCCCTTCCCTATTCTAAAATAAAAATAGAAAAGCTCTTTTACCTTACCAGCCCTTAAAAGGGCCTTTTGCGGGGCATGCCCCAAAGAATTCAGCTCTTTTGCCTGGAAAAAAAAACATACAATACCCCCCCCAACATTACAACCCACCACCCACATACCCCTAATCTAACCCAAACCCCCTTAAATAAACCTAACACTAAGCCCCTGAAAATCTTCCTACCTTATCTTCACCGCACCGGGTATCACCGATCCGTCCAGGCTCCGATGTCTTGATCCAAGCCCAAGCGGGGGCTGAAGACGTCCATCCTCCGTCTGAAGTCTTGATCCAAGCGGCGGCTGAAGAAGTCCATCCTCCGGCTGAAGTCTTCATCCTATCCGGGCAGAAGAGGAGATCCGGACCAGTAGACATCTTCATCCAAGCGGCATCTTCTATCTTCTTCCATCCAATGACGAGCGGCTCCATCTTCAAGACCTCCAGCGCGGATCCATCCTCTTCTTCCGACGTCCTAAACAGAATGAAGGTTCCTTTAAGGGACGTCATCCAAGATGGCGTCCCTCGAATTCCGATTGGCTGATAGGATTATATCAGGCAATCGGAATTAAGGTAGGAAAATTGTTCCGATCAGCCAATAGAATGCGAGCTCAATCTGATTGGCTGATTGGATCATCCAATCGGATTGAACTTGAATCTGATTGGCTGATTCCATCAGCCAATCAGAATTTTCCTACCTTAATTCCGATTGGCTGATAGAATCCTATCAGCCAATCGGAATTCGAGGGACGCCATCTTGGATGACGTCCCTTAAAGGAACCTTCATTCTGTTTAGGACGTCGGAAGAAGAGGATGGATCTGCGCCGGAGGTCTTGAAGATGGAGCCGCTCGTCATCGGATGGAAGAAGATTGAAGATGCCGCTTGGATGAAGATGTCTACCGGTCCGGATCTCCTCTTCTGCCTGGATAGGATGAAGACTTCAGCCGGAGGATGGACTTCTTCAGCCGCCGCTTGGATCAAGACTTCAGCCGGAGGATGGACGTCTTCAGCTCCCGCTTGGGCTTGGATCAAGACATCGGAGCCTGGACGGATCGGTGATACCCGGTCCGGTGAAGATAAGGTAGGAAGATATTCAGGGGCTTAGTGTTAGGTTTATTTAAGGGGGGTTGGGTTAGATTAGGGGTATGTGGGTGTTGGGTTGTAATGTTGGGGGGGGGGTATTGTATGGTTTTTTTTCCAGGCAAAAGAGCTGAATTCTTTGGGGCATGCCCCGCAAAAGGCCATTTTAAGGGCTGGTAAGGTAAAAGAGCTTTTCTATTTTTATTTTAGAATAGGGTAGGGCATTTTTTTATTTTGTGGGGCTTTGTTATTTTATTAGGGGGCTTAGAGTAGGTGTAATTAGCTTAAAATTATTGTAATATTTTTCTAATGTTTGTGAATATTTTTTTATTTTTTGTACTTTAGCTAGTTTATTTAATTGTATTTATTTGTAGGTATTGTATTTAATTAATTTATTGATAGTGTAGTGTTAGGTTTAATTGTAGATAATTGTAGGTATTTTATTTAATTAATTTATTGATAGTGTAGTGTTAGGTTTAATTGTAACTTAGGTTAGGATTTATTTTACAGGTAATTTTGTAATTATTTTAACTAGGTAACTATTAAATAGTTATTAACTATTTAATAGCTATTGTACCTGGTTAAAATAAATACAAAGGTGCCTGTAAAATAAATATTAATCCTAAAATAGCTACAATATAATTATAATTTATATTGTAGCTATATTAGGATTTATTTTACAGGTAAGTATTTAGCTTTAAATAGGAATAATTTATTTAATAAGAGTTAATTTATTTAGTTAGATTCAAATTATATTTAACTTAGGGGGGTGTTAGGGTTAGGGTTAGACTTCGCTTTAGGGGTTAATACATTTATTAGAGTAGCGGTGAGGTCCGGTTGGCAGATTAGGGGTTAATAATTGTAGGTAGGTAGCGGCGATGTTGGGGGCGGCAGATTAGGGGTTAATAAATATAATATAGGGGTCGGCGGTGTTAGGGGCAGCAGATTAGGGGTACATAGGGATAACGTAGGGTGCGGCGGTGTACGGAGCGGCAGATTAGGGGTTAAAAAAATATGCAGGGGTCAGCGATAGCGGGGGTGGCAGATTAGGGGTTAATAAGTGTAAGGTTAGGGGTGTTTAGACTCGGGGTACATATTAGGGTGTTAGGTGCAGACGTAGGAAGTGTTTCCCCATAGGAAACAATGGGGCTGCGTTAGGAGCTGAACGCTGCTTTTTTGCAGGTGTTAGGTTTTTTTTCAGCTCAAACAGCCCCATTGTTTCCTATGGGGGAATCATGCACGAGCACGTTTTTGAAGCTGGCCGTGTCCGTAAGCACCGCTGGTATTGAGAGTTGCAGTGGCGGTAAATATGCTATACGCTCCCTTTTTGGAGCCTAACGCAGCCCTTCTGTGAACTCTAAATACCAGCTGTATTTAAAAGGTGCGGGGGAAAAAAGCCAGCGTTAGCTACGCGGGTCGTTACCGACAAAACTCTAAATCTAGCCGTAGGTTAGAACATGTTAGCAACCGTTATTTATGGGCACTAAAAACTTTATTTTTTTTTATTTATTCCAGTATTTAAACAACTAATATAAAAATGCATCTGCATAATATTCCCAGGCTAATCTTCACTTTGAATACATAATTATATCTTACATTTATTTAATGTTAAATGTCCTCTTAAAACACATACATTTTGTCTCTGAATAACACACTTATCAATAAATTCCCCATTCAATAATTACTTTGGAGCTTTCATTTGTTGCTATAATAAAATAATGTCTTGAAATTATAATATTCACTTTATTCCTGCAAGAGTAAATTTATTTTTTTTAAAAACACAAAAAAACAATGATATGTGTTATAAAATTATGACTCACATACACCTTAGGGTAGGTGTAAATTTATGTTACATGAATTCACTTTTGAAACTTGCACCTGTTTTATTCTTTCTATCCAAAGGCCAATTTTTAACAAGGCTGTCATCAAATATGATTTCCCACTGAAGAGGGTCATTGTCAGTTCTAGAGAAGTCTGGCCATGCGTAGACCCTTTGTCAGAGCGTGAATGAGTTGCTTCAAGCATTCTCTTCGTTTCCCCATAGGCTAAATAGATTTGTAGCACATTATTTTCACATCACAAGATCTGGACACTGAGTGAGCAGACCCTAATATCGCTAAAACCTTGTTTTATTGCATGATACAACATCATTTTAAACATTTATAAATTCTGAGTTCTGAAAGCATTTAAAAGAAGTAAAGAAGGTTTTATGACCACATAGAATTAAACAGGACGGATATAATCAAAAGGGTATTAAAGTCATTTTCATTTGATGCCTCTTATAACGTCTTATATGAAAAACAGATTATTTTTTGTGACTGTGTGATATGCCCCAGTCCACAAGCACTAGTAGCGCAGTACTTGTTTTTTTTCCGCCAATGAGCTCCTCTCCCACATAGCAGTTTCACAAACATGCAGTTCCGGTTAATTTCAAAAGAAAAATAAAGAGGATTAATTTAAAGGTCCATTAAACCCAAATTCTTTCTTTCATGATATAGATACACTTTAAACAATTTTCGGATTTACTTATATTTTCAATTTTGCTTCATTTTCTAGGTATCCTTAGTTGAAGGAGCAACAATGCACTACTGGGAGCTAGCTGAACAGATTGATAAACCAATGACATGTAGTATATATGTACAGCCCTATTTATCAGCTAGTTGCACATCTGTTAAAAAAAAAACTTAATGTTAGTGGATATACATTACATACAAAACATCAATAGGTTTCACTCACAAGAGAAATAGTTCTCTTCATTTCATTATAGTACATTTTCTTTACTAAGGGTTTGCTCACTGCGCATTGTTACTTTACTGAATATAGTCATTCGCCTTTACAACGGTAATCAATCCCACCGCACATTTTCTCTGTAGAGTTACAGGGTTTTACTTTGAAATCTGAAGGTGAGCTATGGCTTTGGCCAAAATATAGTAGTAAAACCCCTTTTTTCATTTTAGTTTGGGATTAGTACATAGGTAACTGTTTTGTTTGTACAACGTGGCTATATTTTGTCCTATCACAATCAGGGTTTGTGCACAAGCTTTAATTTCACCTTTTTGCTTTTGCAATGTCTGGTCATTGTCATTTATTAGCCTCACTTGTATATCCCCGAAAGGGTTAACTGGGGAGATTTAAATGACCCTCCCCTATTCTCATTAGATATTTTCTGTGTAGGTTACAACCAAAAGGATAGATGTGTAGTATCAGTGATTTTAAATGAATATTAAAATATAATACGATAGGACTCACCTATGGGCTTTGCCATAATGCCGGCAGGTGAACTTATAGGCTTTGGCCAATGTATGGTACCAAACCTTCATTTTTCATATAAGTTCGGGTATAGCACACAGGTAATAGTTCTCTCTTATCTGTGAAAAGAAACGGTGCAATAGACAGAGACACACTGATTAGTAAATCTGATGTCGCAGCTGTGAATAGAAATTAGAAATGAGAACTTTACATATGTAGCAGTGGGTCAAAGGGTTAAAGGGACATAAAACTCAAAATTGAATTGCAAAAATGTTTTAAGCAAGAAAAATAAAACAATACTCATGTTATACAGTATATATTTATTTATTTTTGTGCGGAGGACTCTAAACAATGCAAACTTTATTAACAGTATGGCAGCTTTAAAAACATATTTTGTATTCCAGTTCTTAATCACTGATATATACTGTGCACATGTAAAAAAAATGCTTAACTGTCACTTTTAGTGTATCTATGGCATAATTTACCACCATTGTCTTTGACTGCAATATGTCAGTGGGAATAAGGGGTAAAACATTTCCAGATATCCTGGGAATACTATAAACAAGTTTTAAAGAAATCCCACCCTGATAGTTGTAATAAAAAAGCATCTAAACATTTAACTAATAAAAGTTAGATGTCATGTCATCTGAGCTTCAAAGTAAACATCATTATCATCTTAGTGGATATATCACAAAAGATTTATTAAGTTTTAAAAATGTGGTTTAAATTACTCAATCTACGTAATGATCAGCTATATTTAATGTACTTTGATGAATGCTTTTAGCCAGAGATCAAACATTTTTCTTGACTTTTCTCTTGCAATGCTGATAGATTATTCACTCACTTAAATTGTCAGTTTCTCTTGTACTTTATTGTCAAGAAAATGTGAACTTCCAAGCCAAATAACCTTCGATAATCCTAGTTATTCTCTAATAGTTTGGTGGATTTACAACATAAAGAGCCAACGTATTATGTATAATATGTAGCTTTGTATTTACCAGATAAACTAGGAAATATATAAAAAATTGCTTTAATGGAAGATCAGAAGTTTTTTTTGACAATTTAGCATGTTTACTACAAACCTCTTCTTTATTTATAGACTTTTTTTGTGTGTATTTGTTTCATATTCAGTCGTATTAATATTGCAGGAAGCATACACATAGGGAAATATGATGTTTTCAAATTGTGATATTTAGGTCAATCCAAAAAGCCAACCAACTGGTGTAAAAGTAAAAGAAATGATACAAATGTAGGACATTTTCACTGCTGCTGGTACAAACCATAAATGATAAATAGAAACAAAAATAACAAAGAAGTGAGGAAGTTCCTAAAATAAAATTAAGTAAAATTATAAATAAACTACACCCAGTTAAGCAACATTTCTTAAAAACATTGGGACAAAAGGAACATACCTGTTGCTTAGACAGTATCAAATGTGTAATTTTATTACATATAGGGGCCTATCCGAATGGAGTTTGATGCCCCGTGTTTCTGGCGAGCCTGCAGGCTCACCAGAAACAGTGGTTATGAAGCAGCGGTCACAAAGAACGCTGCTCCATAACCTGTCCGCCTGCTCTGAGCAGGCGGACAGACTTCGCTGGAAATCAACCCGATCGAGTACGATCGGGTTGATTGACACCCCCCTGCTGGCGGCTCAGTCTGCAGGGGGCGGCGTTGCACCAGCAGCTCTTGTGAGCTGCTGGTGCAATGCTGAATACGGCGAGCGTATTAAGTAAAAGTATAAATAAACTATGAAATCTCATGAGATCACAGTAAAAGAGTTCATGACCTCAGCACTGCTGATGCTGATTGGCTGCTGTTCATTTCTTCATTTTTTTTTTACCTGCAGTTGAGCAGCAGCTGAGTATATTGTTTTACACAGAACTTACTCTGCTGAGCTGAGGAGATTGTGAGGTAAAATATCTTCCTTTTTTACATAGAGATGCTCAGGTGATATTTTCCTGTCAGCTTTTTACAGTTATACTGCATCAGTTTCAAGTGATTTAACATATGAGTATTATGTCCCTTTAAGTGCTGTAGGTTATCTATGTTTTCCAGCTATGACTAAGGCTTATTAGCCGAAACATGTAAGCTGTTATTTGGGATTGCTGTCCTGACGATTTATACCTCGGAGAGTGCCTCCAGTTTTTAATTGTTTGATATACTAATAAACTTGAACTTTTTATCAACATCGGTTGCCGACTTCTCTTTTTTGGTTTTCTAATGAGTAGCTGTGCTAAAATCTGATATTAAAAAGGAACCAAAGTTATTTGTAACTTTTTTTTTTTTTTAAATTGAAATGCATCAGTTAAACTTTGCACAGTCATTTGAGGCTGAATTAAGGGCCAGACCATGAGTGGCGCACTAACTATTTTGCGTGAGCGATATTGAGTTAATCGCAGCTGTTTTCACTCGTCAGAAGGAGCTAACGTATTACAAGTTGAAAGTAAATGTGAATGTGTGAGTGCAATCGATTTACCCTAGAATCATTATCACAACCTCAGAGCTCTGATTAACTATTACCCAAGACAAAAAAAGTGTCACAAAACACATCAAAATATACTGAAAAGCACAGTTACATTCATAATAACTAATAAAAAAGATATAAGGGCTCAAAGATATTCTGTCCTCTATTTATCAAGGTCTGTCGGACCTGATCCGACAGTGCGGATCAGGTCCGACAGATCTCGCTGAATACGGCGAGCAATACGCTCGCCATATTCAGCATTGTACCAGCAGCTCACAAGAGCTGCTGGTGCAACACCGCCCCCTGCATACTCGCGGCCAATGGGCCGCCAGCAGGAGGGTGTCAATCAACCCGATCGTACTCGATCGGGTTGAATTCCGGTGATGTCTGTCCGCCTGCTCAGAGCAGGCGGACAGGTTATTGAGCAGCGGTCTTTGTGACCGCTGCTTCATAACTGCTGTTTCTGGCGAGCCTGCAGACTCGCCAGAAACACGGGGCATCAAGCTCCATTCAGAGCTTGATAAATATGCCCCAATGTCTCAGGTGTTATAAAAAAAAAATGCAGCAAAGGGCTTTACCATAGAGATACATACATATACAACTCAATATGTATATATATATATATATATATATATATATATATATATATATATTTATTTATTTATTTATATTTATATACATATGTATTTAAGCATTTAGATGTGTATATATGTATTTACAAACATATACACATATAAACACAGAAACACATATATACACACATATATTTAATTGCATTGGGATCCTTTACAGTTGAGTAGATAAAAACATGTTAAAGCATATTTATGCAATATTCATTTTTAACCCCCTTAAGTACCAGCGACGTACACTGTATTTCACTGGTCTTGCTATGCAGAGTGAATTTTTAATAGCGTGGTCTCTCACTATTTCCGGCTATGGCTAGCAGTAAGGTGGTAGGGTATAATAGTGCAGTCCCACTACTCGCGGTTGGATCTGTGCTTTTATACTCCAAAAAAACTTAAAGGCCAGCGACGTACAAGGTATGCCATGGTTGTTAAGAGGTTAATAAAGTGTTATACTGTGTATTAAATGTAAATATTTAGCATTACAATGTTCTGCACACAGAAGATTATGTTCTATGTATTTTTAAATGGAGGTGAAGTTTAATAAATGTGACGTTTCAGGGGGACACTCCCCTTCCACAGACCAGAGTGTGTCCCTGAAACATTAAACTTCACAATTGAAAAGGACCAGTGAGTGCCTCAATTCTATGTATTGAACCGCTAGCACCCTGGCAGTTTTGTATTGAGGTGAGAGTGCTCTTTTTGGGACTTGGTATTTATAGGTATAGATATATATTTTACCAAAATAAAACAAATATATATTTATAAATATGTCATTATGAATAAATAGAACATATTCTGCTATGTGAAGCACATTGAAATGTGAAATATTTTCAACATTTTCATGTTGGGTTATCACACTTGAGAAAATGCGGGTTTGTGACGGAGTAGGTTGCTTGCTCCACTAACTACTATGGGGGAATATGTTAATGCAGTCGCAATATTCTCACTTCTGCTTTTTGAGCGCATTGGGTTAGAAAAACGTTTTACTTTCAACTTGTAAAACGTGAGCTACCGACATGTGCAAATATCTCACTTGTAGCGCAGTTAACGCACGAGCGGGAGACAAAAATACCGTACTTGTAATCTAGTCTTTAGTAGCCAGTGATGAAAACATACAGAACTGTTCTAAATGTTTAAATTAATTTTATTACATTTTAATTTATATATATTTTTTGTAAATGCAATATTATGATTGTAACCCCTGTACGTGATTAATCACATAGCAATAGTGCAATAATAAAACAATCTAACATATTTGAGTATTTTTATTTTGCCCTTTTTGTCCTTTTAAGTCTATTACAAGTTAATAATTTTTGGATATACAGTTTGCTAAACATCTATTACAAATTTGGTTGACTGTCTTCAAAAGCTGACTATGCAAATTGATTGACTTTACATCTGACTTGGCTTTTGTGAATAGCTGACTTAGATTTTTATTCATTTAACTTCACACAAGTCAGTACAATCTCAAATCACTGTATACAGACCCTACAGAATTACTCCCTTAGATATTCTAGGATCTATTGTAGGGATATTTAAATATGTTTATAGAATGTGTAGAGAAATGTTTAGTGCAGAATATGGTCAATAACCAATCTACATTTTTTTTTATAAAAGTTATAATACTATGGGCAAAATAGATACTTTTTTATATTGTCCATATAAAAGAGAATCATCTAAATATTGATTGGATTATTTATATATTTATTTTTGAAACAAAAAATGTGAAGTAACAGTCTTTTAAATCTAAATTGAAGCTAATACAGCTAGGTCAGTTCAATTCATTTTAAACCTTATTGGTTGATAGAAACTTCCTGCTTATTTTATTTGCCATAAGCATTTCCCATTAATGCTCATTGGTTGATTGGTACTTCCTGTTAATGGTCAATGGTTGATAGGTACTTCCTGTTAATGCTCATTGGTTGATAGGTGATTCCTGTAAAGCTCATTGGATAATAGGTACTTCTTGCTTTTGCTCATCAAAAGAGTGCACATGTGAAACTGGTATGTTAGTTGAATTTTACTTTCAGTCAAAACAGATTTCATCATCTTTATAAAATGTTCTTTTGAAGTTTTCAGTAAAGTGTCATTACATTTTCACTGAGTTCCATCCTATGTATCTGGTATATTTTTATCATTTATATATGCATCAGTTTGTACTTTATACAAAATGTGTTTTTAAGTATAACTAACAAATAGCACAAATGAGTAACTTGTTATTTTATTTTTTTCCTAAGGTTTGATATGTCACTCAACATTTCTAAAGCAGTTTTAAAGTTTTAAATGTGTCCTTTAAAAAAAGATCGAATTGTGACATGAAAGAGCTACAAAAGAAAGCTGGAAATATTTTTTATGTAAAGGATCCTAGCAGGATATTAGATAAGGAATTTAAGAGGAAATGTGTGAGGTTTCATTTTAAACACTAAGACGCACAAAAAGTAATTTAAAGGTTATGCTCAAATTGAACGTAAAATAAGGAGGTTATATCAGACAGTAAAGGGAAGTGAAGTGTGTACACAGCTTTCATATGGGCAGTCTTGTTCTTTAAAAGGACCTTCAAGTCCAAAAAAGACTTTCATGATTCCAATAGGGCATGTCATTTTAAACAACTTTCCAATTTACTTTTATCACCAATTTTGCTTTGTTCTCTTGGTATTCTTAGTTGAAAGCTAAACCTAGGAGGTTCATATGCTAATTTTTAGACCTTGAAGGCCGCCTCTAATCTGAATGCATTTTGACAGTTTGCAGAGGTAAAAAGTATATTAATATAACTGTATTGGTTATGCAAACCTGGGGAATGGGTAATAAAGGGATTATCTATCTTTTTAAACAACAATTCTAGTGTTGACTGTCCCTTTAATGGATTTTTTAGACTAAATTCCAATTTCCATATTAATGCTATGTATTTTAATGCTTTGTTTTTTTAATGTTCTTAAAAAATGCCAGTTGTTCTTATAATAAGCTATAATGCTTTTCTTTTTCCAGGATTTTTCAACAAAAGGTTGAAAATAAGAAAAAAACATAAAGAGTACAGTGGCAGCTCCCTGCTGGGTAATTTAGTCCAAACTTGTACACAACCGAAATTATGTTGCATGGGGAAGGTGGGTGAAAAGTTACTTTTATTACGTAGGTTCAAGAAACAAATTGTATGTAAATTATTTGGTCACAAAAGCTGTAGTAAAAAAAAGAAATTCAGAACAAATTTGAATTTGATATGAAATATTTCTTTGAAGTTTAAATTTTGACTTTATATAACAACTGATTGTTACAATTTTCACTTTTAAAATAATGTATTATCATACGCCTAGATTTAGAGTTCTGCGGCAGCCGTCAAAAGCATCGTTAAGGGTTCCTAATGCTGCTTTTTACCGCCCGCTGGTATTTAGAGTCAGCCAGGAAAGGGTCTAACACTCACTTCCAAGCCGCGACTTTTCCATACCGCAGATCCCCTTACGCCAATTGCGTATCCTATGTTTTCAATGGGATCTTCCTAACGCCGGTATTAAGAGTCTTGGCTGAAGTGAGCATTAGACCCTCTACCGACAAGACTCCAGCCGCAGAAAAAAGTCAGTAGTTAAGAGCTTTCTGGGCTAACGCCGGTTCATAAAGCTCTTAACTACTGTGCTCTAAAGTACACTAACACCCATAAACTACCTATGTACCCGTAAACCGAGGCCCCCCCACATCGCCGCCACTATAATAAAAAATTTTAACCCCTAATCTGCCGACCGCACATCACCGCCACCTACATTATACCTATGTACCCCTAATTTGCTGTCCCTAACATCACCGACACCTACATAATATTTATTAACCCCTAATCTGCCCCCCCAATGTCGCCGCTACCTTACCTACACTTATTAACCCCTAATCTGAAGGCCAGACCTCGCCGCCACTCTAATAAATGTATTAACCCCTAAACCGCCGCACTTGCGCCTCGCAAACCCTATAATAAATAGTATTAACCCCTAATCTGCCCTCCCTAACATCGCCGCCACCTAACTTCAAGTATTAACCCCTAATCTGCCAACCGGACCTCGCCGCTACTATAATAAATGTATTAACCCCTAAAGCTAAGTCTAACCCTAACCCTAACACCCCCCTAAGTTAAATATAATTTTATTCTAACAAAATAAATTAACTCTTATTAAATAAAGTATTCCTATTTAAAGCTAAATACTTACCTGTAAAATAAACCCTAATATAGCTACAATATAGCGAATAATTATATTGTAGCTATTTTAGGATTTATATTTATTTTACAGGCAACTTTGTATTTATTTTAACTAGGTACAATAGCTTTTAAATAGTTATTAACTATTTAATAGCTACCTAGTTAAAATAACTACAAAATTACCTGTAAAATAAATCCTAAAATAGCTACAATATAATTATTCGTTATATTGTAGCTATATTAGGGTTTATTTTACAGGTAAGTATTTAGCTTTAAATAGGAATACTTTATTTAATAAGAATTAATTTATTTTGTTAGAATAAAATTATATTTAATTTAGGGGGGGTGTTAGGGTTAGACTTAGCTTTAGGGGTTAATACATTTATTATAGTAGCGGCGAGGTCCGGTTGGCAGATTAGGGGTTAATACTTGAAGTTAGGTGGCGGCGATGTTAGGGAGGGCAGATTAGGGGTTAATACTATTTATTATAGGGTTTGCGAGGCGGAAGTGCAGCGGTTTAGGGGTTAATACATTTATTAGAGTGGCGGCGAGGTCCGGCCTTCAGATTAGGGGTTAATAAGTGTAGGTAAGGTAGCGGCGACGTTGGGGGGGCAGATTAGGGGTTAATTGTGTAATGCAGGTGTCAGCGATAGTGGGGGCGTCAGATTAGGGGTTAATAAGTGTAAGATTAGGGGTGTTTAGACTCGGGGGTTCATGTTAGGGTGTTAGGTGCAGACTTAGAAACTGTTTCCCCATAGGAAACAATGGGGCTGCGTTAGGACCTTAACGCTGCTTTTTTGCAGGTGTTAGGTTTTTTTGCAGCCCAAAGTGCCCCATTGTTTACTATGGGGGAATCGTGCACGAGCACGTTTTTCCAGCTAGCCGCTACCGTAAGCAACGCTGGTATTGAGGGTTTAAGTGGCGGTAAATTCAGCTCTACGCTCCCTTTTTGGAGCCTAACACAGCCCTTCAGAGAACTCTCAATACCAGCGTTGTTTTAAAGGTGCGGGGGGGAAAAAAGGAGCGTTAGCTACGCGGGTCTTTACTGACAAAACTCTAAATCTAGCCGATAAAAAGTATAAGACCCTAAAATAAAAAAAATTTGTTCAAATTTTAAATAAAATGCTTATTAAACTAAAAGTAAGTAAGCTGTCAAGCAGGATATGCAGTAGTGTTACGTGGCAGAACAATCCTAGTGTCGTTATTCACAAACAATGATGGGGGACTATTACACGCTTTAAAAGTAACAAGTATTTGTTACATTAGTTTGTTCTCAATACAAATAAAATAATAAAATTGTTCTACCATTCAGATATGAAAATAAAGATATTCTTACATCCTATGTAATTATGTACGGGTAATTCAGATCCCTTTAAGTTACTGGCATATCTTGTGCTCAGCCCTATCAGCACGAGCAAGTGCATCTCAAGTACATCTCTAGCTTTACTAAGTGTTAAGCTATACTATAATCTATCTATATCAGGAGCTGGTAGCCTTTTGTGAAATCTGGTGCTGTAATCATCAAGAGACCAGATATGCCATCCTCAATTTTTTAAAATTAGGTTTGACCTTTAAAGAACCACTCAATGCAGTAGAAATATATAATTAACAAGTGCACAACAAAAAGACAATTATTTAACTCCTATTCTGAATTTCAAATAAGCAGTAGTTTTGTTTTCTGACAAAAAATGTTTCTATAATTGTCCGGCCCCCTGTATCATGTGACAGACATCAGCCAATCACAGACTAGTATAAGTATATCCTGTGAGATTGTGCACATGCTCAGTAGGATCTTGTTCCCCAGAAAGTGTGAATATAAAAATATTGTGCAAAATGTGATAATGGAAGTAACTTGAAAAGTGTCTTAAAACTGCTGCTCTATCTGATTCATAAAAGTTTATTTTGACTTGTCTCAGTAGTTGTGATAACAATGAAAATGTATTGTCAGACCAAATCAGACCTCACCTCATCCCTTTAAGCTATTTAATTAGCGCAGCACTGATAGAATAAAGCGTCACAGTATGACTTTGTCCCTGCCATACATGTAAAGGACTGAGCCTCCAGTCATTTGTGTGGGAGTAAATTTCAGTATAATGACTTACTATAAGACAAAAAGATAAAATTTTAAATAACTGCTCCATGTTTAACCAACAGTCAAGTGGGCAAACATATTACTTTACAAATGTTACTGGCAACCACATGATAAAATAACTGCTTTGTTACTAGCAGCATTAAGGATAAAATCACTGGCCATATCTGAAAAATATATATGACTAGGTGATAAGCCTGCCCAGAGGGCAGTTTAAAAAATACAAACCCCCAAGCTAAAGTTACAAAAAAATAAAAAAAAGTAAAATTACAGAAAAAAATAAACAAAGCTATCCAAAATAAAAAATGTAAACCTAAACTAATACCCCTATAAAAATAAAAAATCCCCCCAAAATAAAAATACCCCCTATTCTAATACTAAACTACCAATAGCCCTTAAAAGGGCCTTTTGTAGGGCATTGCCCTTAGTTAAACAGCTATTTTACTTTAAAAAAATTATCAATAACCGCATAACAGTAAAACCCCCCACCCAACCAACCCACCCAAAATAAAATCCTAACACTCAAAAAACATAAGCGATCCATTGCCCCTAAAGGGGCATTTGTATGGGCATTGCCCCTAAAGGGGCATTCAGCTCTATTACAGCCCATTAAATCCCTAATCTTAAAAATCCTAAAACTAAGCCCCAAATATGTACTCACTGTTCCTGAAGTCCGGCGGTGAAGGTCCTCTTCCAGGCGGCTCCATCATCTTCTATCTTCATCCGGAGTGAAGGCGGCGCAGAGTGGAGGTGCGGAGTGGTCATCCCTAATGCGCGGATTCTGAGTGCCGGTCCTCAGTGCCGGTTCTCAGTGGCGGTCTTCAGCAGTGACAATCCTCAGCAGCGTGGAGGCTCCTCTTTATCCGATCTCCGGAGTACACTGAAACTTGAATGCAAGATACCACATTCAATTTGGGATACCTTGCATTCCTTTCGGCTGAAATTTTGAAAAATCAGCCAATAGGATTAGAGCTACTTAAATCCTATTGGCTGTTTAAATCAGCCAATATGATTTCAGTAGCTCTCATCCTATTTGCTGATTTCAAAATTTCAGCCAATAGGAATGCAAGGTACCCTAATAAATATGGGGTACCTTGCATTCACTCTTCAGTGTGCGACAGACGATCGCATAAAGAGGAGCCTCCACGCTGCTGAGGACCTCTCGCTGAAGAATGCCACTGAGGATCAGTGCATCTGGGAAAGCCAACTCTGCACCTCCATTTCGTGCCGCCTTCGCTCCGGAAGAAGATAGAAGATGATGGAGCCGCCTGGAAGAGGACCTTCTCCTCCGGACTTCAGGAACAGTGAGTACCTATTTGGGGCTTAGTTTTAGGATTTTTTTTATTTTGGGGTTTTTGTTTTTATTTTTAAGATTAGGGATTTAATGGGCTGGAAAAGAGCTGATTGCCCCTTTAAGGGCAGTAAAAGAGCTGAATTCCCTTTTAATGGCAATGCCCATACAAATGCCCCCCTTAAGGGCAATAGGTAGTTTAGGGTTTTTTTTTAGTGTTATGTTTTTTTATTTTGGGTGGTTTGGTGGGGGGTTTTTACTGTTAGGGGGCACTTAGTATTTTTTTAAATGCAAAAGCTGTTTAACTTAGGACAACGCCCTAAAAAAGTCCCTTTTAAGGGATATTGGTAGTTTAGTTTAGATTAGGAAGTGTTTTTATTTTGGGGGGCTTTTTTATTTTCATGGGCATTAGGTTTAATTTAACTGTAACAGTATTTGGGGTTAATTTAGGGGGTGTTAGGTTAGGGGGCTTAGTAATTAAATTACGGCTAGATTACGAGTTTTGCAGTAAGAGGGGTGAAGTAATAACTTGCACGTTATTGTCACCGCTCACTAATCTACAGCGCTGGTATTACAGGTTTTCATAAAACCGGCGTTAACAGGTAGTGATGTCGTGAACCTAAAAATTTGGGTTTGCGAACGGCGAACGCGAACTTCCGCAAAAGTTGACGAACAGGCGAACCGGGCGAAACGCCATAGACTTCAATAGGCAGGCGAATTTTAAAACCCAAAGGGACTCTTTCTGGCCACAATAGTGATGGAAAAGTTGTTTCAAGGGGGCTAACACCTGGACTGTGGCATGCCGGAGGGGGATCCATGGCAAAACTCCCATGGAAAATGACATAGTTGATCTAGAGTCTGGTTTTAATCCATAAAGGGCATAAATCACCTAACATTCCTAAATTGTTTGGAATAACGTGCTTTAAAACATCAGGTATGATGTTGTATCGATCAGGTAGTGTAAGGGTTACGCCCGCTTCACAGTGACAGACCAAACTCCCCGTTTAACGCACCGCAAACAACCGCAAACAGTCCATTTGCACAAGCGCAAACTCCCACTGCACAAGTTTGGATACCAAGCTAGCCATGTCCCGTTCCTTGTCCTCACTGATGTCATTGAAGGTCTCTTCCTCCACCCAGCCACGTACAACACCAAGGGTCCCCAAAAGGTGACAACAAGCCCCCTGGGACACCTGCTGTGTTTGGTCTTCCACCTCCTCAAAGCCACCTTCCTCCTCTGACTCCTCTTCTTCAGACTCCTCTCTCTGCATTGCCTCTCTCTGCGTTATTATAAGGTGTGTTAAGTAGTACTATTCCTATCAGTTTAATCCCTGTTACGTCCCTTATCAGGGGACGTGTAAATGGCATCGATTTTAGGAACCGGGAGATGGAAAAAGATGCTTGGTCAGTCCTCCTACTTCAAATTCGGGACACTGCGCATGCAATCTAATGTGCCACCAGATAGGAGTGGTGTGTTAAGTAGTACTATTCTTATCAGTTTAATCCCTGTTACGTCCCCCTATCAGGGGACGTGTAAATGGCATCGATTTTAGGAACCGGGAGATGGAAAAAGATGCTTGGTCTGTCCTCCTACTTCAAATTTGGGTCACTGCGTGTGCAATCTAATGTGCCACCAGATAGGAGTGGTGTGTTAAGTAGTACTATTCTTATCAGTTTAATCCCTGTTACATCCCCTATCAGGGGACGTGTATATGGCATCGATTTTAGGAACCGGGAGATGGAAAAAGATGCTTGGTCGGTCCTGCTACTTCAAATTTGGGGCACTGCGCGTGCAATCTAATGTGCCACCAGATAGGAGTGGTGTGTTAAGTAGTACTATTCTTATCAGTTTAATCCCTGTTATGTCCCCTATCAGGGGACGTGTATATGGCATTGATTTTAGGAACCGGGAGATGGAAAAAGATGCTTGGTCGGTCCTCCTACTTCAAATTTGGGGCACTGCGCATGCAATCTAATGTGCCACCAGATAGGAGTGGTGTGTTAAGTAGTTCTATTCCTATCAGTTTAATCCCTGTTATGTGCCTTTTTTTTTGTTTGGTTTTTGAAACCACAGCGCAGCACCAGAGGCCAGAAAAATTAGGCTTGTACACATGCCTGAAAAATTAGGTATTGTTGCAGCCACTGCTGTAGCAGCGGCCAGAAAAATTGATGTTTGTTTCCCAGGCAGAAAGTTCCCTAAAACATTGCGGCTTGAACCCTAGTTGGTGGCGGATAAGTCACGCAAGTCATCCGGCAATAAGAGATAAAATACAGCAGCGTGTAGACCATTTTTAGCCCAAGGCAGCTCATCTCATCAGGCCTTTTTTAGTCGAATGTATCGCCCACTGTCAGTCCCTTCGGGATCCATCCCTCATTCATCTTAATAAAGGTGAGGTAATCTAGACTTTTTTGACCTAGGCGACTTCTCTTCTCAGTGACAATACCTCCTGCTGCACTGAAGGTCCTTTCTGACAGGACACTTGAAGCGGGGCAGGCCAGAAGTTCTATTGCAAATTGGGAGAGCTCAGGCCACAGGTCAAGCCTGCACACCCAGTAGTCAAGGGGTTCATCGCTCCTCAGAGTGTCGATATCTGCAGTTAAGGTGAGGTAGTCTGCTACCTGTCGGTCGAGTCGTTCTTTGAGGGTGGCCCCCGAAGGGCTGTGGCAATGCGCAGGACTTAAAAAGCTCTGCATGTCTTCCATCAACAACACATCTGTAAAGTGTCCTGTCCTTGCCGGCGTGGTCGTGGGAGGCGGAGGATTACTTTCACCTCTTCCCCTGTTTGATTCCCGTTGTGCTGTGACATCACCCTTATACGCTGTATAAATCATACTTTTTTCATTTATTTTGGAACTGCTGCATCCTTTCCGACTTGTGGTAATTTGGTAACATTTCAGGAACTTTATGCTTATACCGGGGGTCTAGTAGCGTGGACACCCAGTACAGGTCGTTCTCCTTCAGCCTTTTTATACGAGGGTCCCTCAACAGGCACGACAGCATGAAAGACCCCATTTGCACAAGGTTGGATGCCGAGCTACTCATGTCCTGTTCCTCATCCTCAGTGATCTCACTGAAGGTATGTTCTTCCCCCCAGCCACGTACAATACCACGGGTACCAGATAGGTGACAACGAGCACCCTGGGATGCCTGTTGTGGTTGGTCTTCCTCCTCCTCCTCAAAGCCACATTCCTCCTCTGACTCCTCTTCCTCACAATCCTCTTCCAGCGTTGCCGCAAGGTCCAGCAAGCAATGCTGATAAGGCTGTTTCTGGTGGTGATGGTGACCACAACTCTTCCTCTTCACGCTCATCTACGGCCTGATCCAGCACTCTTCGCAGGGCATGCTCCAGGAAGAAAACAAATGGTATGATTTCGCTGATGGTGCCTTCAGTGCGACTGACTAGGTTTGTCACCTCCTCAAAAGGACGCATGAGCCTACAGGCATTGCGCATGAGCGTCCAGAGGCTTGTCCTAGCACCCCGGTCATACAAATAGTCGTTAACGGCTTTTTCTTGTTGGAGCAGGCGGTCGACCATTAGGAGTGTTGAATTCCAACATGTCGGGCTGTCGCAAAATCAAGTGCCTCACTGGCATGTTGTTTCGCCGCTGGATATCTGAAAAGTGCGCCATGGCTGTGTAGGAACGCCTGAAATGGCCACACACCTTCCTGGCCTGCTTCAGGACGTCCTGTAAGCCTGGGTACTTATGCACAAAGCGTTGTACAATCAGATTACACACATGTGCCATGCACGGCACATGTGTCAAAATGCCCAAATTCAATGCCGCCAACAAATTTCTTCCGTTGTCACTAACCACTTTGCCGATCTCCAGTTGGTGCGGAGTCAGCCACTGATCCACCTGTGCGTTCAGGGCGGACAGGAGTGCTGGTCCGGTGTGACTATCTGCCTTCAGGCAAGTCAACCTCAAAACGGCCGTATCCGGGATGTGGAATAGTACCTGGGGAGCTGGGGGGTGCCATTGATGTGGAGCAAGATGCAGCAGCAGAAGAGGACTCAGCCGAGGAGGTTATGGAAGAGGATGGAGTAGGAGGAGTAGAGGAAGGTGGCAGCAGGCCTGCCTGCAAGTCGTGGCGGTGTCACCAACTCCTCTGCAGAGCCATGCATTCCATGCTTGGCAGCCGTCAGCCAGGTTTACCCAATGCACAGTGTAGGTGATATACCTGCCCTGACCATGCTTTGCAGACCAGGTATCAGTGGTCAGATGGACCCTTGCCCCAACACTGTGTGCCAGACATGCCATTACTTCCTTTTGCACAATCGAGTACAGGTTGGGGATTGCCTTTTGTGCAAAGAAATTTCGGCCCGGGTACCTTCCACTGTGGTGTCCCAATAGCTACAAATTTTTGGAACGTTCAGACTCCACCAGCTTGTATGTAAAAGCTGGTGGGCTAAGAGTTCAGTCAAGCCAGCTGTCAGATGCTGGGCAAGGGGGTGACTTTGTGACATTGGCTTCTTACGCTCAAACATGTCCTTGACAGACACCTGACTGTGGGCAGATGAGCAAGAACTACTCAAGGCGAGACACGGAGTGGGGATGGTTGAGAGGGGGCAAGGAGGTCAGCAGTGGTTGACGTGGCTAAAGATGCTGGACCAGGAGGAGGATGGCGGCTTTGAGTTTGTGTGCTGCTTGTACTCATGTGTTGATCCCATAGGCGTTTGTGACGTGCGATCATGTGCCTTCGCAAAGCAGTTGTACCTAGGTGGGTGTTGGACTTCCCACGGACTCAGTTTCTTTTGGCACAGGTTGCAAATGGCATTGCTGTTGTCAGAGGCAGACACACACAAAAAATGCCACACTGCTGAGCTCTGCAAAGATGGCATTCTGGTAGTGGCAACAGCATGCGTTGATTGGCGTGCTGTCTGGCTGACCCCGGGTGCCGATGCATGCTATCTGACTGTGCCACTAGCTCCTTGCGACGACCTCCCACTCCTTCCAACTGTCTCCTCCTCCTCTCTGTCTCCCCATCTGAACTTTCCCCCTCTTCTTCTTCTCTTCTATCAGGCACCCACGTGACATACACGAACGCATCGTCATCATCAACCGCTTCACTTGTACCTGACAACTCAACAAAGGAAACAGCAGCGGGTACAACATCATCATCATCACACCGTACGTCCATGTGTGTAATGCTGCCTGACTGAGACATATCCCTGTTATCTACATCTCTGGCAATAATGGTTGCGCATCCACTCATTTCTTCCAACTGATGTGTAAATATCTCCTCTGACAGATTAAGTGAAGCGGCTATGGTGCTAGTGTTGGTGGGTGGCAGCAGGCGGGCGAGTAGTAACTTGAGAGGTGCCCGAAGCTAAGCTGGAGGAGGATGGTGCGTCAAGCAGTAGAAGACTTGGGTGTCCTGTGTTAGCCAGTCAACTATGTCCTAAGAAATGTTCGAGTTCAGGGTACGTGGCCTCTGAACACTGGGCATTATTCTATGGCCAAAGGGAATCACTAGCACCACGAACCGATGGCCCCTGCGGGGTGGCCTGCCTTCTGCCTGTCATTTTTTTTTTCGATTAGTGGTACTATGCGTGCAAGCTACTGTGACAACAGATATGAGTGGCACTGTGCCCCTGGCAGAAGTTGGCAGAGTAGACGCTGTAGGCCTGACACACACGCTTGCAGACAACTAACTGCTATTCAATCTATACAGTCAAAATTGTATTTTTTTTTTTAAATGTACACTACTGTTACACCAGATATGAGTTGCACTTGGGTGACACTGTGCCCTGGCAGGCACTGAAACACACACGTTGTGAAGGAAACTGACTGCTATTATTTCACAGTCAAAAAAGTGTTGTTTTTTTTTTAAATGTACACTACTGTTACACCAGATATGAGTTGCACTGGGGGTGACACTGTGCCCTGGCAGGCAGGCACTGAAACGCACACGTGTGAAGGAAACTGACTGCTATTATTTAACACAGTCAAAAAGTGTTGTTTTTTTTTTAAATCTACACTACTGTTATACCAGATATGAGTTGCACTGGGGTGACACTGTGCCCTGGCAGGCAGGCACTTAAACGCACACGTGTGAAGGAAACTGACTGCTATTATTTAACACAGTCAAAAAGTGTTGTTTTTTTTTTAATCTACACTACTGTTATACCAGATATGAGTTGCACTGGGGGTGACCACTGTGCCCTGGCAGGCACTGAAACACACACGTGTGAAGGAAACTGACTGCTATTATTTCACAGTCAAAAAAGTGTTGGTTTTTTTTTAAATGTACACTACTGTTACACCAGATATGAGTTGCACTGGGTGACACTGTGCCCTGGCAGGCAGGCACTGAACGCACACGTGTGAAGGAAACTGACTGCTATTATTTAACACAGTCAAAAAGTGTTGTTTTTTTTTAAATCTACCACTACTGTTATACCAGATATGAGTTGCACTGGGGTGACACTGTGCCCTGGCAGGCAGGCACTTAAACGCACACATGTGAAGGAAACTGACTGCTATTATTTAACACACTCATAAAAGTGTTGCTTTTTTAAATCTATTCTACATACTGTTACACAGATATGAGTTGCACTGGGGTGACACTGTGCCCTGGCAGGCAGGCACTGAATGCACACGTGTGAAGGAAACTGACTGCTATTATTTAAACACAGTCAAAAAAAGTGTTTTGTTTGTTTTAAAATCTACACTACTGTTACACCAGATATGAGTTGCACTGGGGTGACACTGTGCCCTGGCAGGCAGGCACTGAAACGCACACGTGTGAAGGAAACTGACTGCTATTATTTAACACAGTCAAAAAAGTGTTTTTTTTTTTTTTTTAAATCTACACTACTGTTACACCAGATATGAGTTGCACTGGTGGTGACACTGCGCCCTGGCAGGCAGGCAACTGAACGCACACGTGTGAAGGAAACTGACTGCTATTATTTAACACAGTCAAAAAAGTGTTGTTTTTTTTAAATCTACATTACTGTTACACAGATATGAGTTGCACTGGGGTGACACTGTGCCCTGGCAGGCAGGCACTGAAACGCACACGTGTGAAGGAAACTGACAGCTATTATTTAACACAGTCAAAAAAGTGTTTTTTTTTTTAAATCCTACACTACTGTTACAACCAGATATGAGTTGCCATGGGGGTGACACTGTGCCCCTGGCAGGCAGGCACTTAAACGCACACGTGTGAAGGAAACTGACTGCTATTATTTAACACAGTCAAACAAGTATTGTTTTTATTAAATCTACACTACTGTTACACCAGATATGAGTTGCACTGGGGTGACACTGTGCCCTGGCAGGTAGGCACTGAAACGCACACGTGTGATGGAAACTGACTGCTATTATTTAACACAGTCAAAAAGTGTTGTTTGTTTTAAATCTACACTACTGTTACACAGATATGATGTTGTACTGGGGTGACACTGTGCCCTGGCAGGCAGGCACTAAACGCGCGCATGTGTGAAGGAAACTGACTGCTATTATTTAACACAGTCAAAAAAGTGGTTTTTTTTTTTTTTTAAATCTACACTACTGTTACACCAGATATGAGTTGCACTGGGGTGACCACTGTGCCCTGGGCAGGCAGGCACCTGAACGCACACGTGTGAAGGAAACTGACTGCTATTATTTAACACAGTCAAAAAAGTGTTGTTTTTTTTTAAATCTACACTACTGTTACACCAGATATGAGTTGCACTGGGGTGACACTGTGCCCTGGCAGGCAGGCAGGCACCGAAACGCACACGTGTGAAGGAAACTGACTGCTATTATTTAACACAGTCAAAAAAGTGTTTTTTTTTTTTAAATCTACACTACTGTTACACCAGATATGAGTTGCACTGGGGTGACACTGTGCCCTGGCAGGCAGGCAGGCACCGAAACGCACACGTGTGAAGGAAACTGACTGCTATTATTTAACACAGTCAAAAAAGTGTTGTTTTTTTTAAATCTACACTACTGTTACACCAGATATGAGTTGCACTGGGGTGACACTGTGCCCTGGCAGGCAGGCACTGAAACGCACATGTGTGAAGGAAATTGACTGCTATTATTTAACACAGTCAAAAAAGTGTTTTGTTTTTTTAAATCTACAATACTGTTACACCAGATATGAGTGGTGGCACTGGGCAAGTGGGCACAGTATACGCTGTGAGCCTGACACACACGCTGGCAGGCAGGAAACTGCAATTAGATTACACAGGAAAAAAAAAAGAAGCAGACTGATGTTCTAGCCCTAAAAAGGGCTTTTTGGGGGTGCTGTCCTTACAGCAGAGATCAGATGAGTCCTTCAGGACTGTAGTGGACACTGAATACACTAGCCTAGCTATAGATTTCGCTATTAAATCAGCAACAGCTACATTGTCCCTCCTCTCACTAAGAATGCAGCTTCCGAATGAATCTAAAATGGATGCTGTCCAGGAGGTAGGAGGGTCTGGGAGGGAGGGTCTGCTGCTGATTGGCTGGAATGTGTCTGCTGACTGTGAGGTACAGGGTCAAAGTATTACTCAATGATGACGAATAGGGGGCGGATCGAACAGCGCATATGTTCGCCCACCGCGGCGAACGCGAACAAGCTATGTTTGACGGGAACTATTCGACAGCGAACTATTCGCAACATCATATTAACAGGCAAGAAGAGAGCGTAGAGCAAAATTCTGCTTCATACCGCACTCCAATACCAGCGCTACTGAAAGTTGCGGTGAGCTGGTTCTACGGGCTCGTGCACGATTTCCCCATAGACAATCAATGGGGAGAGCCGGCTGAAAAAAAGTCTAACACCTGCAAAAAAGCAGCGTAAAGCTCCGTAACGCAGCCCCATTGATTCATATGGGGAAACAAAATTTATGTTTTACACCTAACACCCTAACATGAACCCCTGAGTCTAAACACCCCCTAATCTTACCACTTATTAACCCCTAATCTGCTGCCCCCCGACATCGCTGACACCTACATTATACTCATTGACCCCTAATCTGCTGCTCCGGACATCGCCGCCACTATAATAAACATATTAACCCCTAAATCGCAGCACTCCCGCATCGCAAACACTAGTTAAATATTATTAACCCCTAATCTGCCCCCCCTAACATCACCGCCACCTACCTACATTTATTAACCCCTAATCTGCCGCCCCCAACGTCGCCTCCACTATACTAAATTTATTAACCCCTAAACCTAAGTCTAACCCTAACTCTAACACCCCTAACTTAAATATAATTAAAATAATCTTAATAAAATTGCTATCATTACCTAAATAATTTCTATTTAAAACTAAATACTTAGCTATAAAATAAACCCTACGCTAGCTACAATATAAACTAATAGTTACATTGTATCTAGCTTAGAGTTATTTTTATTTTACAGGCAAGTTTGTATTATTTTAACTAGGTAGAATAGTTACTAAATAGTTATTAACTATTTACTAACTACCTAGCTGAAATAAATGCAAATTTACCTGTAAAATAAAACCTAACCTGTGTTACACTAACACCTAACCTTACACTATTAAATAAATTACTAAATTAAATACAATGACCTAAATTACAAAAAAAAACCCCACTAAATTACACAAAATAAAAAAGACATTATCAGATATTTAAACTAATTACACCTATCTAATAGCCCTATCAAAATAAAAAAAGCCCCCCAAAAAAACAAACAAACCCTAGCCTAAACTAAACTACCAATAGCCCTTAAAAGGGCCTTTTGCGGGGCATTGCCCAAAGAAATCAGTTCTTTTACCTGTACAAAAAATACAAACACCCCCCCAACAGTAAAACCCACCACCCACACAATCAACCCCCCAAATAAATTCTAACTAAAAAAACCTAAGCTCCCCATTGCCCTGAAAAGGGCACTTGGATGGGCATTGGCCTTAAAAGGGCATTTAGCTCTTTTTCAATTGCCCAAACCCTAATCTAAAACTAAAACCCACCCAATAAACCCTTAAAAAATACCTAACACTAACCCCCGAAGATCCACTTACAGTTTTGAAGACCGGACATCCATTCTTAACGAAGCCGTGAGAAGTCCACAGCGAAGTGGCAAGAAGTCCTCAACGAAGCCGTGAGAAGTCTTCATCCAAGCCAGCAGAACGTGGTCCTCCAGATGGGCAGAAGTCTTCATCCAGACGGCATCTTCTATCTTCATCCATCCGGAGCGGAGCGGGTCCATCTTCAAGACATCCGACGCGGAGCATCCTCTTCAATCATAGTCTTCTTCCCGAATGAAGGTTCCTTTAAGTGACATCATCCAAAATGGCATCCCTTGAATTCCGATTGGCTGATAGAATTCTATCAGCCAGTCGAAATTAAAGGTGAAAAAATCCTATTGGCTGATGCAATCAACCAATAGGATTGCGCTTCAATCCCATTGGCTGATCCAATCAGCCAATAGGATTGAGCTCACATTCTTTTGGCTGATTGGAACAGCCAACAGAATGCGAGCTCAATCCTATTGGCTGATTGGATCAGCCAATAGGATTGAAGCTCAATCCTATTGGCTGATTGCATTAGCCAATAGGATTTTTTCACCTTTAATTCCGATTGGCTGATTCTATCAGCCAATTGGAATTCAAGGGATGCCATCTTGGATGACGTCACTTAAAGGAACCTTCATTTGGGAAGAAGACTTTGATTAAAGAGAATGCTCCGCGCCGGATGTCTTGAAGATGGACATAGAAGATGCCGTCTGGATGAAGACTTCTGACCGTCTGGAGGACCACTTCTGCCGGCTTGGATGAAGACTTCTCCCGGCTTCGTTGAGGACTTCTTGCGCTTCGCTGAGGACTTCTCCGGCTTTGTTGAGGATGGATGTCCGGTCTTCAAAACTGTAAATGGATCTTCGGGGGTTTAGTGTTAGTTTTTTTTAAGGGTTTATTGAGGGGTTTTTAGTTTTAGATTAGCGTTTGGGCAATTGAAAAAGAGCTAAATGCCCTTTTAAGGGCAATGCCCATACAAATGCCATTTTCAGGGCAATAGGGAGCTTAGGTTTTTTTAGTTAGGATTTTATTTGGGGGGGTTGGTTGTGTGGGTGGTGGGTTTTACTGTTGGGGGGGTGTTGTATTTTTTGTACAGGTCAGGTAAAAGAGCTTGATTTCTTTGGGGCAATGCCCCGCAAAAGACCCCTTTAAGGGCTATTGGTAGTTTAGGCTAGGGTTTTTTTTTGGGGGGGGGGGGCTTTTTTTATTTTGATAGGGCTATTAGATTAAGTGTAATTAGTTTAAATATCTGATAATGTCCTTTTTTTATTTTGTGTAATTTAGTGTTTGTTTTTGTAATTTAGGTAATTCTATTTAATTCAGGTAATTTATTTAAAGGGACACTGAACCCACATTTTTTATTTTGTGATTCAGATAGAGCATGCAATTTTAAGCAACTTTGCAATTTACTCCTATTTTCAATTTTTCTTCGTTCTCTTGCTATCTTTATTTGAAAATGAAGGCATCTAAGCTTTTTTTGTTTTGTTTTAGTACTCTAGACAGCACTTTTAATTGGTGGATGAATGTATCCACCAATCAGCAAGAACAACCCAGGTTGATCACCAAAAATGGGCGGCATCCTAAACTTATATTCCTGCATTTCAAATA
This sequence comes from Bombina bombina, assembly GCF_027579735.1. Taxonomy (NCBI): domain Eukaryota; kingdom Metazoa; phylum Chordata; class Amphibia; order Anura; family Bombinatoridae; genus Bombina; species Bombina bombina. The sequence goes on along the minus strand of NC_069507.1, from coordinate 32,651,278 downwards.
AAAGATACCAAGAGAATGAAGACAATTTGATAATAGGAGTAAATTAGAAAGTTGCTTAAAATTGCATGCTCTACCTGAATCACGAAAGAAAAAAATTTGGGTTCAGTGTCCCTTTAATTGTAGTATAAGGTTAGGTGTTAGTGTAAGACAGGTTAGGTTTTATTTTACAGGTAGATTTGTATTTATTTTAGCTAGGTAGTTAGTAAATAGTTAATAACTATTTACTAACTAGTCTACCTAGTTAAAATAAATACAAACTTACCTGAAAAATAAAAATAAACCCTAAGCTAGATACAATGCTTAGGGTTTATTTTATAGGTAAGTATTTAGTTTTAAATAGGAATTATTTAGGTAATTATAGCAATTTTTATTTAGATTTATTTTAATTATATTTAAGTTAGGCGGTGTTAGGGTTAGACTTAAGTTTAGGGGTTAATAAATTTAGTATAGTGGCGGCGACGTTGGGGGCGGCAGATTAAGGGTTAATAAATAAAGGTAGGTGGCCGGCGATGTTAGGGGCGGCAGATTAGGGGTTAATAACATTTAACTAGTGTTTGCGATGCGGGAGTGCGGCGGTTTAGGGGTTAATATGTTTATTATAGTGGCAGTGATGTCGGGAGCAGCAGATTAGGGGTTAATAAATTAAGGTAGGTGGCGGCGATTTTAGGGGCGGCAGATTAGTGGTTAATAATATTTAACTAGTGTTTGCGATGTGGGAGTCCGGCGGTTAGGGGTTAATATGTTTATTATAGTGGTGGCGATGTCGGGAGCAGCAGATTAGGAGTTAATAATTTATTTTAGTTTGCGATGTGGGAGGGCCTCAGTTTTGGGGTTTAATAGGGGGTTAATAGGTAGTTTATGGGTGTTAGTGTACTTTTTAACACTTTAGTTAGGAGTTTTTATGCTACAGCTTTGTAGCTTAAAACTCTTAACTACTGACTTTAGATCAGTGTTAATTTCGTCGACTAAAACTAGACTAAAATGACTATAAAACTAAAGAAATTCTGATGACTAAAATACGACTAAAACTAAAATGACATTTTAGTCAAAAGACTATGACTAAAACTAAATCAAAATGACATTTATAGTCAAAAGACTTTGACTAAAACTAAATCAAAATTTGCTGACAAAAACATTTTATGCAAGGTGTTATCATATCTAATTACTGCTCTTTTGTAAAATTTACGAACTTAATTTTATTAAATTTTAAGATAAATAAAGACATGTTATATACCACAACTGTTAAATCTGTTAAATCTGTATTGCATGTTCAAACCATTACTCCAGGAGTATATAATGAGTTTGGAAGTTCCTAGAGCAGTGCTAATATCATTGCAGAAACTTTTTTGAATCTGTGAACAATCAATTGATTCTTCCTATAGGAAATAAGCATAACCCACAAGTATAGGTTTAAGTTATGCTGTGCCTGTGCTAAAGTTGCACTTCTGTATTTTTTATGAAACTTGGTTTTAATTTAATTGTAAGTCTTAATAGGATGTTACCTATCACAAACTGGCTAAATCTGTGTCTATATTGCATGTTTTAAACCGTAATACCATAAATATTAACAGGTATTATGTTTACTCTGGAGTATATAATCAGTTTGCAAATGATAGAGAGAAATGCTTAAATAACGCATTACACTTTAACTAAACCCCTTAGATTTTAGTTGACTAAAATCTACTGGGATTTAGTCGACTAAAATCTACTGAAAATTCAGTCGACTAAAACTAGACTAAAACTAAAACAATTTAGATGACTAAAATACGACTAAAACTAAATGGCATTTTAGTCAAAAGACTAAAACTAAGACTAAATTGAAATTTGCCGTCAAAATTAACACTGCTTTAGATTGCGTTACTAATCTTGCGGGATAAGGCTGTACCGCTCACTTTTTTGGCCTCCCAGAAAAAAGCTTGTAATATCGGCGCTATGGAAGTCCCATTGAAAAAGACTTTACGCAATTGTGTAAGTTAATTTGCGTTAAGGCAAAAAAAAAGTGTGCGGTGCCCCTAAACCTGCAAGACTCGTAATAGCAGCGGTAGTGAAAAAGCAGCATTATGAGCCTTAATGTTGCTTTTTCACTCATACTGCAAAACTCGTAATCTAGCCATTAGTTATTTTCATTGTGGGGGGTTGGCAGTTTAGTAGTTAATAGGTTAATAAGGTTTATTGCAATGTGGAGGTTTGGCGGTTTATTAGGTTTTATTTATTTATTTTTTGTTTTGTGCAGGCGGTTGCGTGTTTTTTTTTAAGGCTTTGTTTGCCTACGCTGCATTCCGGTGGATTCCAAAAATGCCAACATTCTTTTAGCTGCCTCGCGCAGCCAACATTCTTTTTGAGGATGCATGCGCAACTGGCAACACCGACGGACACGTTACAAACGTGATTATAGTATAGATGGGTCTTTATGCTCATTTGTATATCCTGCCTCACCACTGGGGAGTTGAATTTGGTAAATATGGTGATTTTTAGGGGTTAGTCAGTGTTCAGACCTATCATAGACATGCAAATGAATACATCAGTGTAAGTTTTATTTTTACTTATTTTCTGTCTGATACTTAAGTAATCATTTTTCTCCCCAAAGCTTTTCAATTCTACCTACGCGTTTTCTTTCTTTGTTGGAGAACAAAGTGTTGCAGCTGTGGGATGATTAGAAAAGACCTAAGAAATAGTCTGCATTTTATTTGGAACATAAGAGCACAGATGTGGCTAAATGGAATAATGAAAACTGTGGACAAATTGCTAAACACTATCCTTTTGGTCCCTTTCCAAAACCTTCAATGTCATACCCTAAATTGTGTGTGTGTGTGTTCCCAGACTATCTCATTGTCACACTGCTGAAGAAGTAAACAGACAAAACGAGCACATTTCTGATATTGTCTAAAGGAATTGAAAGAACTGAAATACTCTTGAGCAAATTTAAATGAATCCTAAAGTAAGACTTTTAGCAAACATCTATTGCTTTAAAGGGACAGTCTAGTCAAAATTAAACTTTGATGAATCAGATGGGGCATGTAATTTTAAACAACTTACTTTTATCATTAAATTGTCTTTGTTCTCTTGGTATTCTTTGTTGAAAGCTAAACCTAGGAGGTTCATATGCTAATTTCTAAGCCCTTGAAGGCCGCCTCTTATCTCTGGGCATTTTGAAAGTTTTCCACAGAGGGCGCTAGTTCATGTGTGTCATATAGATAGCACTGTGCTCATGCACAGGGAGTTACCTAGGAGTCCGCACTGATTGGCTAAATGCAAGTCTGTCAAAATAACTGCAGAAGCTAAGATACAAAGTAATACCAGAGGTAATTAGTATCTTAATATAACAGTGTTGGTTATGTTAAACTGGGGAATGGGTAATAAAGGGATTATATTATTTTTTAACAATCAAATTCTGGACTAGACTGTTGTCAGGGTATCTGTGAGTAACATTAAATAAACTACAGATGTATCATGAATCTAATATTTCATTTTGAAGGGAATTGGTCTCAAAACAGACCAGCCCCAACCTCCCTTTTTCCTGATTACAATACATATGAATGAGAACGAAGGAATAAACATTTGGTTCAATTAGAAAAGAAGCAATCTATTTTCAACAAGATGTGCACTATATGGCTCTGTTTAAAGTTGATTTCCTGCCCAAGATGGTAATAAACTTATCAGACCCCTGTAAAGAACAGTCGCTAGGTCTGGGAAAAATCTCTTTAAGGCTTAAGCATATTCAAAAATTAATTACCCCTACTGTGTTTGAATACATGAAGCTCAGACATACATCTCAAATGGGAAAAAATAGCAAGAGCTGATTACCCCTGTGGTGTTAGATACACAGCTGTACTGAGTCAAGCAGAAACATATATTGCATTGTAACTGAAATTCATTTTAAAATACAACTGGGATAATTTTCAATAAACTCCATGGATTGAGAAATGCATTTCAGGTTTGTAATAAATTTAATGGATAACATATTCTTATATTTTTCAGGATCTAATAAGTACATATGTGGTTTGTGTTTTAAATAGTGTCATGTGTTTCTATACACTCAGCCAAGAAATATGCAGATATGAAATATTTATATGGGATAGTAATAAATATGAAACCACATATGATTGCTGATCTCAAGGTATGTATGTGATGTTAAGATGATGGCTGAGATATTAAATGGATCCATGCTAAAAGTATGAAAATCCTTTTAAATACCCATATATTTTAAATGTATAAGAATTACTTTGTATTATGAGAAATATATTATATCTGGTCTTGAAATGCTCAGGATGAGTTGTGTGGCGTGGTCCACTACACATGGAACATGTGACTTATTAATACTGGAAAATATAATACATTGTAAAAATATATATGAATCTATATTAAACTGTAGCAGCATTGATGGTTAAAACTGCATTTCTGTTGATCTGCCGCCACTTATAGTTCAAAAATGGTATTACAACCAAAAGGCATTTGGCTACTCAGAGAGGCGTTTCCAAAATAAACCTATGAGATGTTCAGATCCGAGGGCGAATCAGAGACAAGCACCAGTAAGGGCCTATCAAAATCTTGTGGGAACTGATTAAAATAATGGGTATCACACACTCTAAGACAAAGGATACACACAGACTCAAAGAAGCATTAAACTTTTGGAAAGAAAAATACATAGTCTTTGGTGCCAAGTATATTCTCTGCCATTTCTGGGGACACTTTCTTGAACAAAGAAAGCATTACAATTCTTGAGGTCTATACCTTTACACATTGTGAGTAAACCCTCCATAGCTGACCCACAAGAAATTCTGCAAAACTGCAATAATCATTACTTATTTGGGTAAAGTATAAGAAAACTGTTAAGTATATAAAATATTTAAATCAAAGGCTATAGTTAGATTGCAGTTAGTAATTTTAAAAAGGCACACTTTGTATTTTATGCTTATATCCATAGTCCTGTATAGTCTTAGCTAGTGATATAAGCTGGCTGTTTGCATTAATAATATATATATATAACTTCTGGTGTTTTAATTAGAGTTATATAGAATCATTTGTGGGCTAAACGGCTTAATTATATTGGTCTGGAAGATTAACAAACCATACTCTGGCATTTCATTGTGGTATTTTAATGTAATCCATTGTGAATAAGGTAAATCGTAAAGGGATATTTTTATGATCTTTGTATAGAATATTGTAACAGTTTAAGCATGTATAGTTTGATTCATATCTGGTTTCTATCAATATAATCCAATGTGTTTATAACTTTAACTAATATAAAGAATTTTGGAATAAAATATTGATTTTAATTGTTTCGTATATGCATTTTATTGGGGGTTTGTTTTAAAGAAATAATTATTAAATATATTGCATCATAACCCGGCCATATACTGACACTGTCCCTTTAAATAAAGAGTTTTTTCTAGTTAAAGGGACATAAAACTCATATGCTAAATCACTTGAAAACTGATGCAGTATAACTGTAAAAAGCTGAAAATATCACCTGAGTATCTCTAAGTAAAAAAAGAAGATACTTTACCTCAATAATCTCCTCAGCTCAGCAGAGTTAGTTCTGTGTAAAAAAGTTATAATTCAGCTGCTGCCCAGCTGCAGTTAAAAAATAAATAAACCAATAAATGAACAGCAGCCAATCAGCATCAACAGTGTTGAGGTCATGAACTTTTTTACTGTGATCTCATGAGATTTGACTTAACTCTCATGAGATTTCATAGTAAACTTCCTTAAACTGAATATGGAAATAACATGAGAGGGCACGAGGCTCAATCCCTTAGCTGTCCCGGGACAGACATACTGATTTGCTGCTTAGAAGTACTTTACAATGGGATGTGGCTACTGAGGAACTTTTGAGGTAAATATCTTTCTTTTTTACATAGAGATGTTCAGGTGATATTTTCTAGTCAGCTTTTTATAGCTATGCTGCATCACTTTCAAGTGTTTCAACATTTGGGTATCATGGCCCTTTAAGCATGCACATTTAAATAAATCTTTTTTTTTTATTCTTAAAAAATATATATCTTGTTGGCTCTGTGTTCACTGAAACTGAATGTCTCTCTGGTTTGAATTTCCCTCCCCTGCAACTTAGCTGCTGTAGTTTCAGAAGCAATGGGGCAAGGAATCGAGTAGTGGTGATAAGGTTACCAACCCCCCTTTATTTCCAGGAATATACCTTATTTGCTCAAACTTCAGACTCCCAGTCCACCTTAATTTTCTGCTATTCTTAACATTTTTCTCCCTTATTTTATGCTAAAATCCTCATTTCAAACATGCAATATTTTACTCTTGTGCCCTTACTTAAAGGGACCAGTCTACTCCAGGATTTGTATTGTTTAAAATGATAGATAATCCCTTTATTAACCATTTCCCAGTTTTGTATAACAAAACGGTTATATTAATATACTTTTTACCTCTGTGATTACCTTGTATCTAAACAATCTCAGATGAAAGTAAGAGTGATAGCAATAAAGCTTATATAAAACTTAGCATTTATTGATAGAAAAAACTGTTATAAAAACAGGATGGTCAAATACAAAAGAGAGGCTTATGAATTTAATTAAATATAGATGCAAAGGAGCAAATGACCTATATATAAATATTGTATATATAGGTCATTTGCTCCTTTGCATCTATATTTAATTAATTTCATGGGGTTTGTAGGATGTATGCAGGTACTTTGGCTTTTTAAATACTTGGATGATTTTATATACTTGGATGATTTTGTATCTATGATAAAAGATGCCCTTATTTATGCAGGGATACATTACATTTCCTTTTCCCCTCTACTCCTTTAACTTTGGTTTGGATTCAGCTATGCAGGGGTTAATCTAGGTGTGACTTTGTTTTTAAAGTTTTAGCCAATGAAATCGTTCACAATTTGTGTATATAAGGTACACCTGTAACTGACTTTGAAATGCTATGATTACGGCAAATATGCCGAAACGCGTAAACCTGACAGCCTAGAGGTGTCCTTGCCTCTCTTTTGTATTTGACTATCCTGTTTTTCCTAACAGTTTTTTCTATCAGTAAATGCTAAGTTTTATATAAGCTTTATTGCTATCGCTCTTTTACTTTTTACGCCTGCTTGAGCGTATAGCACCCTGCCCAGTCCCTACAAAGCAAAATTTGCCGTACTCCTGTAGTGGAGTAGTGGATACTACAAATATCTTAATTTCACTTTCTTGGAGGTTTTTGTGAGCACCGGCCTTTTATGTCTATGAGGCAAACTACAGATCTGGAGTACCGCTATCAGAGAAGTTGTATTGACCCTGCATCGGAGAGTATTAAAGACGCCCTCTTACCAACCACAGGAGGAGGATCCTAAATGACGACATAGTCGACGGCCCGCTGTGGCTCCTGGACACGCCCTCCTGAGAGCGAACTGGGTTTCCGTGAGGTTGATGGTGTCCGTGTGCCAGAAGTGAGGCTCAGTCATAGTAAAGGTGCGGTTAGAGAGAGAGGAGTTCCATGCAGGAGATGGCTAATAGATTCAAGATACTGCGTTATATCGTAAGTTACTGGACTTTCCCTTGAGGTGGTGAGACACCTGTATTTTAACACCTATAGCTACATGCTGTGATGGGGTTAAGTTATTGAGGCATATTTCATTGTCTTTTGCTGCTCTGATACTAGGGTGTTAATTAACTGCTGTGTACCCAGCTGTGGCCTAGATGTGTACACTCTCCAGTTTTCAAACACTACACATTTATCTGGACTCTTATTGGGACTGTATTCTCCTCTTCTACCACACAGTGGGACATTACAGGCAAAGTCTGGCTCCCTGAGAGTTGGGACGTTTTATCTTTTATAGTGAGTACTTTCCCTTTTCTCTTTGGTTATACATACCTTGTATCTAAGCCACTGCAGACTGCCAATCAGTGCTGACTCATAAATTACTCCACAGGAGTAATCACAATGTTATCTATATGGGACACATGAACTAGCTCTCTCTAGCTGTGAAAAACTGTCAATGGCTCTGAGATAAGATGGGGTCTTCAAGGGCTTTGAAATTAGCATATGAGCCTATCTAGGTTTTAGCTTTATACAAAGAATGCCAAGAAAACAAAGAGCCAATTTGATGATAAAAGTAAGTTGGAAAGTTGTTTAAAAATTGCATGAACTATCTGAATCATGAAAGTCTAATTATGACTAGACTGACCCTTTAATAATTGTGATGTCTTAGACACTTTAATGTCTTTACTCTTATTGTTCCATAAATGAGAAATAGAATTCACAAATTTGAAGAATTTTCTTGTACCAAATTATACAATAAAGTAATTTTTTGCACTAACTACTGTATAATTTGTTGATTTCCTACATGACATTTGTCAATTCCAGTCTCCCTTATTTTCTTCAAAACAGATTGGCAACCCTAAGTGGAGACATCACATGGTAAAAACTAATATTTTGAGTGCCTCTTTTAATACATGATATTATCTTATTAGCCTAAGAAGTCACAGCCCTGTATTCACTAAGAATTATCTACTCGTCTTTCTACATGGAATTACACCATTGACACTGTTTTTTTTTTCTTTCTAAGCAAGATTACTCACACATATTGAAATAATATTTTTTTGTTATTTTTATTGTCACATACGTTTTATTCTATTTGAATTGTAAAAGTGTAATTCTTACTTTCTCTTTCATTTAAAGGCAAAAATAAAGACACTTTAACTGATGTGGAAAAAAACAACTTCAGTTGAAAAAGATGTATGATAAATGAGATATGTTTTGTTCATATGTAAATAAATCTTTTAACACTGGTGCATCATGTCCTGTTTTCCTGTGAGATGACAGTACAGGAAAAAGACGGAGATCTGCCTGTTTTCACAGGTCTGTTATACAGTCACAGAAAATGGTTTTCGGGGGAAAAAGAGAAATTCACTTGGGGAATAAGGATATTTCACCAAAAAACAGGTAGGAGGTATCAGAAATCTATTAGTATTGTTTATAAATCTACTAGACCTGTGTGTTCCCAGCAGAGGATGGGAGTACAGAATATGTAAAAAGCATTCAGTAGTCAAGTTTTTTATTTTATTTCATCTGAAAGAACCAGTTCAAATACATATATTTCAGTTTCAGATTTTTTGTTTTTTTTAAACTCATGTTTCTCTCTAAAATAAAATGTTTTATGTCAATCAAGAGCAGTTCTTATTAGACAATGAGGATTAGTAGGAAAGTACAGAGCCAATACTACAGTATTAGTTTAATTTATATTTACATGGCTCTTACTGTATTTTAAGTTAAATTGACACTGAACCCCAATTGTTTTCTTTTGTGATTTAGATAGAGCACACAATTTTAAGCAACTTTCTAATTTACTCCTATTATCAATTTTTCTTCATTCACTTGCTATCTTTGTTTGAAAAAGAAGGCGTCTAAGCATCTTTTTTGGTTCAGCACTCTGGAGAGCAGTTTTTTATTGGTTGATGAATTTATCCACCAATCAGCATGAAAAATCCAGGTTGTTTCACATAACATGGGCCGGCATCTAAACTTACATTCTTGCATTTCAAATAAAGATACCAAGAGAATGAAGAAAATTTGATACTAGGAATAAATTAGAAAGTTGCTTAAAATTTCATGCTCTATCTGAATCACGAAAGAAAAAATTTTGGTTCAGTGTTCTTTAATTAAAATGATTTGTAAATGCTGCTCTTTAATATGCATATTAGGACAAACATTGTGCCTTAACCGCTGACTTGATACTCAGCAACCACACCTCTCTACAAATTGTCCAACTTTTAAATATTAACAAAGAACATTGCATTTGGGTTCAGAAGACCCCATGCCTCAAAGCCGCTGGGTCTGCATGTCCCCCTAATCTGCCCAAGACTTTACCATCAAACAGTGGTAGTTTTACATGGTTACATGGGGCTGAAAAGACCGCCAGTCTTTTATCTTGCACCCTGCTGTGTGAATGCACTGTTTAGATGAGGGGTGGAGTAAAACATTACCCTTTCTACCTATTCACCTATCTGCAGTACCCAGCCAACTCTTCCCAATGCAAAATCTGTGGCGCCACTCCGCTCACCATGAATTCAACTGAACAACCTAAACACCACAACTGTTCAAGGTAAGTAAATGTTTGTTCCAAATTTTTTATCAGAACTTCCACAGCCTTGAAGACCTCCTGATTCATGGCTTGAAAGTTACCCTCATCAGCAACTTTAAAGATATCAGGACAAACACATGCCCCCCCCCCGACACTGTGACAAAACACAACCTCAAGCAATTGGTAGGTTGGGTGCTTCTTCAATCAGACTGGTTAACTCTACTCCTACCTTAAACAAACACCAATCCTACTCCCACTTTCCCTGAACTACCAGTCAAAGTCTAACCCCTGTGAGTAAATTCATACATCTTTGTGCACAACGGTTCCACTCAAGGCTTCTCCGTTTGCATTTAGCACATATTTATGACACCAGAAATAAATGGTAATATGACTTTTTTTCAAAATTAAAGGGAGGGGACATGAGGTAGAGAACAGATTTTTTAAACAAAATTATTTCAAAGGCCATCTGTATTCCAAATTGTTCATTATTATAATTTATTTATAAAAATATTTTACCAGGAAGGATACATTGAGATTTCTTCATTTTCAAGTATGTCCTGGGTCCACAAAACATTGCATTGATACAATAGGGGTACAATAAAACTACAAAAAACAATAATAATACACAATATATGCAAAATTTAACATAGAACAGGTAGGAAATATAAATCAACCATGACAGGTGCATTCTGTTTTGAGATATGTAGAGAGGGATCTCTTAAAGGATATTAGGCTTGGGGAAGGTTTTAAAATGTGTGGGAGGTGTTCCATAATTGTGGTGCTCTGTAGGAAAAGGAGAATTGAGCTGCTTTTGTTTTTTATGGAGGCACGCTAAATAATGTGCTGGTACTGGATCGGAGGTTATAGGAGGTGGGAATAGCCGGGGAGAGCATTTTGCTCAGGTAGGGTGGAAGCTTCCCAGAAAAGCTCTTAAATAACAAGGCTGGAAAAAATGGAGGATACGCCTGGATTCCAGCGGCAGCCAGTTTAGTTCTTTTAGCATGTCACAATGGTGGGTCCTGTAGTTACATTGTAGCACAAAGTGGCAGAACGAGTTATACAGTGTATTAAGTTTATTAAGGTGAGTTTGCGGTGCAGGTACATAAACTACATCTCCATAATCCATGATTGGCATCAGCATTTGCTGTACAATCTTTTCCTTTACTGTAGGGCTGATGTAGGATTTGTTTTGTACAAGGCACCTAGTTTTGGATAGAGTTTAGATGCAAGTTTTTCTATGTGGAGGCCAAAAGATAGATTGGGATCTAACAACAGACCCAAGTATTTGAAAGAGTGGACTGCGGTCAGTGTGCAATTTGATTTGGTTTTAATGCGTAGATGGGAATTTTGTAGTTTGTGTAATTTAGGTACCGTTCCAAAGATCATTGTGATAGTTTTGTCAGTGTTTAGGAAGAGTTTGTTTTGTGAGATTCACTTTTCTACCTCTGTGAACTGGTCTTGGAAGCACTGCCCTCAAGCTGCGGCAGATCGGATTTGTTTGTATAGATTACCGTGTCATCTGCCGTACATGTGTACAGTTGAGGATTTGCAGACATTTGGCAGATCGTTTATAAATAATGTGAATAGTAGGGGACCGAGAATGGAACCTGTAGGGAAAGGGAGAGGGAGTCGCTGTGATCGATCCGATACATATTATCGAAACCATGTTAGCGGATGATCACCAATACCTGAGTTTTTTAGTTTGAGCAAGTAGTATGTCGTGGTCTACTGTGTCAAAGGCCTTTGCAAAATCAGGAAAAATAGCTTGTTAGGTCTCCTTGTTCCATGCCAGTTTAGATGTTGTTACAAACTTTTTTATATTTTATATTATTGAAGATTAATAATTAGTTGTGGAATACAATATTTATATTAATAATAATAATAATTATTTATGAAAGAATTTGCTTGTGAGAAATTCAGCTCAATATAACAAACTTATATTTAGTCACAGCACCCAAAATCTTAGATCACACAATACAAATTTCTATGCTTCTTTATATGGTACCATTAATATGAGTTACCTGAAATACATTACATAAAACACATTGCCATAACTGCATACAATTTCTTACATCAAATGCAAACAAACATGAAAACAACTTATAGCTATAAAGTAAGTAAGTGCATACATAATTACCTCTCCTGTCTTCTCTTCTCCTCTTCCCCTCCCCTCTCCCTTCTCCCTATACCTTATATACCTATAATGACAGGGCCCCCTTCAGCTAATACTTCCCAAAATGGATAATGGTGGATGCTTTGAGTTGGCTAAGAGTGTGATTGGTTCATAAAAGCTGAATGTATATTTTGTTTCTAAAGTAATTTGTATCTCAGAATTTTAACTATCTCTGTATGCTATTTTGATGGTTGGACAGCTGCTTTACATGGCTTCTGACTTCTGGACTTTTTCACTAAACTATTTTAACTAAAGGAATGTATTGCCCTATCTCTGTACATGAACAGGTGTGTCCTGAGAAACTTTCAGCAAGCTGAACACTAAGCATACATATACCACACACACAACATATATATAATTTGATCATATTTAGCAAATTAGTCATATTGTAAACAGTCGACTCTTGTGGCCATGAGAAATTTTTGGATTGGCCACACCTTATGAGAGTAATGCTTGTATCTTATCTGTAAACATCCTAAATGATTATTTATTTATTAGTTTCGCTATCTAAATTATTAAAATATTACAAAACTAATTATCCTCTGTTACCATTACAACATATTTGTTTTTAAGATACAAAAGATAATAAAGGGGAGACTATGACATTAAAGCGCAGTCTGGCTTTGAATATAATTTTATTATATTAGAAGTTCTGAATAAGTTCAAATAGGTCTATGCACAAACAAGATAATTAAAGGGACATAAAAATGGAATAAATAAAATGCACTAATGTTCTAACACAATTCATCACTGCACTTTTGCTTGTACAGAACTATCTATTTAACCCCTTAAAAATGTGTTTACACAGTTAAAATCAGCCATGGACCTGCAATGCACTACTAGTCTCAAGCTGAACATGAACAAAATCTTTCAAGCCGGACTGGTTGTGACACACCTCTATCTCTGATAGGAAGGTAATACAGACACCACCTCTACTTCTGATAGGAAGGTAATACATACACACCTCTACTTCTGATAGGAAGGTAATACAGACACACCTCTACTTCTGATAGGAAGGTAATACAGACCACACCTCTACTTCTGATAGGAAGGTAATACAGACACACCTCTACTTCTGATAGGAAGGTAATATAGACACCACCTCTACTTCTGATAGGAAGGTAATACAGACACACCTCTACTTCTGATAGGAAGGTAATACAGACACACCTCTACTTCTGATAGGAAGGTATTACAGACACACCTCTACCTTCTGATAAAGAAGGTAATACAGACACACCTCTACTTCTGATAGGAAGGTAATACAGACAGACCTCCATAAATTAGCCATTATCTGGAATATAAACTAGGTTACCAATGAGATAATGTATTTGTTTTAACTGAACAAACCAATCAGTATAATTTGTTTCAGATCATATATATAATAAACCAATGCACATGCATACACATAGTACTAGGGTGGGTGATCTTTTAGTAATAAAAGCACAACTGACGGACAATGCTAAACAACCTATGTTTTAAGATGTGTCCAGATGTGTCAACTAGAACATTCACTCTACAATTCAAATGTCAAAATTCCATCACTATTTTTTTAGTATGAAAAACAAAATATCTTTGCTTTAACCACTTGAGAGCCGGTTTTGTCAGACAAGTCACGTAAGTAGTTACAGAGGAAGCAGCTATATCCTGACACACACAGGGATGATCAGAACTTCAGAACGTCTCAGCACACCGCCATTTATTCCTTTTCTTGCTATGCATCTACACCCATGTCTTCTTCCTAAATGACACACACCAGAAAAAATAGCAATGTGCAATAAACTCAATCAGAGAAATAAACCTTAGAATACCACAGAGAGCTTCAAGAATTGAAAACCTAACTGTAAGAAATAGTCCACGGTGTAGATCACAATCAATAGTTTCACAATGTTAACATCTACCAATGATGTTTCAATGTCTATGTGATCACCATAATTTTCAGTGTTTGTCAGCAGCATTTTCTTCTTTATCGTTTCAGTGAAAAATGTTCCTATATTTATGCCAGTCCTGTTTGCCTAATCCCAATCAAATTTAATTAAAAATTTCCAAGGTCAATTTTCTATACTGAATTCAGCAACTAAAATTACTTGATAAAACCCAGATAAACACTTTATTGGTTTATTACTGAGTACCTATATTTTTTTTAAATGAAGATTGGTTTTCTGCATATGCAAAGCACACTGACATTTAGGTAGTTGGTTGATGAGGAGGGATCCCTACACTGTAAAAATTAAAAAAAAAAATAATAATAATTGAAATCCTTAAACTGAATACTTGCAGACTGACTGTCTGGGATCAGGTTGGGATTAGGGGTGGAAGGTGTCCTACATATCTCACTGTTTTTTCTCAAATTAAAGGTGGCAATATTCTATCAAAAGACTCAAAACACTAATTACACTGAAAGGAAAAACTATGCATACAGTGCGATGAAACTGTGTAATTTATTTGTAAGTAGCGGTAATATTCATGTTTAAACATATGTTAGGTTCTTTTGTGTACTTCATCCTCCATTATGAACTGTTACATAACAGACAGCTCTCATTATTTCTTTAGGGGACAGATTGCAACTCTCAGGGACACTTCCTTTTCTTTGATAATTCCAAGAGTGTCCCCTCTGGGGAGAACTATTATATCTGGAATACTGGTCCCTGTCTAGCAACCTCTCTACGTATATAGACCACTTCTTACAACCCCTGGTTCGGAGCACTAGGTCCTTTTTGAAAGATACTACCCAAACAATCAGGACTTTTGAAGGTATTCAGATGGGAAAAAGAGTTTGTATGGGTAACGTGCGATGTCACGGCCCTTTATACCTGTATCCCCCATGACCTAGGTATCATGGCAGTAGAGGACAGTCTACAAAAACAGTCCCCTTCCCCCAATTACAAAAAGATTTCATATTAAAGGGAATTGAGTTCATTTTAAGCATAACTATTTTCAATTTGATTCTACTTTTATTCTACAGCTACAAGGCACAGCGCTGGGGATACATTTGCCCCATCCTATGCAAATCTTTTTTATGAATTCTTTTGAAAATGGTTATGTTTGGAATAATAATCCTTTTAGTTCAAAAATGATCAATTATTTCCGGTATATTGACAATGTGATTTTTATATGGAAGGGTCAAGAGGAAGAGGCAAGTGAATTCATAGCACATTTGAATAACAACAACATGAATCTTAGATTTACTATTAAGATCCATAAGAAGCAATGGAATTCTTAGATTTAATTTTATACATAGACATAATAATCAGGTCGCCCGTTCAAGAATTTTAGGAAGCCCACTGATAAAAATGCTTTTCTTAATGCCAAAAGTGGACATCTTCTGAGGTGGAAGGAAAAATATCCCCCTGGGCCAGTTTCAGAGGATACGTCGTAACTGCACCCCACTATGAGGACTATTTAGAGAGTCCAATTTATTAGACCTCAGGTTTTTAGAAAGGGATATGACAAGAATCTCCTGAATACTGTAAAAGAAAAAATTTCTAATTTGGACAGGGGGGTACTATGCTAGAGCCACTCAGATAAAAACAAAAATCCCAATATAGGGAATGAGGAAATTAGATTCATTACCAACCTATAGTCAGGGAAGTAGAGAAATAAGCAACATCTTGAAAAAACACTTGGAGAATTTTAACATCTGATCCAATTATAGGGAATTTATTAAAAATCAGCCTACCATTACTTTTAGAAAAAAATAGGGATTTGAAAAATATGTTAGCTCGTCTAGATTTACATCAACAAAAGCTCCCCCTGTAAGCTCTAACAACCACTGGCTTAGCAGAAAAAATGAACTTGGCCTTGCAGGGCTAAGAATTGTAAACATGTGCTAGTCGCATATTGGAGGGGATGTGTTTAAAAACATAGATCAAACTAAATCATATAAGGTTAAACACCCAATTTTCATGTACATCTAATTTTGTGGTATTTCTCCTTATATGCGGCTGCAATTGTTACTATATAGTAGAACCCAAAAGAATGATTAGAAGTAGGTTCAACGAACACTTGGGGAACATCAAGAACCTAATTGAAAATCATAGTGTACCCTTTCATTTTAAACAGTCCCATGAGGCGAACAATAAGAGACTAAAAATTATGATACTTGATTGGATCCTCCGAATTGCTCTAACAACAGATTGAGGTGTCTGAGACAACGTGAAAACCTTTTGGGATTCACGAACTCAGAACCCTCAATACTGATAATTCTAAAGGTTTAAATATAGATCTGGACCTGCAGGCCTTTATGTAATAATAAAGATAGGTCTAGGAATTGACTATAGTATATTTTTATTAGAGTCATATGCACCTGAACACTTGTGGGGGGATAAGATGGGGTTCTACTATGTCCCTTTAATCATTCTCTGAAGGGAATCCATAACATTTCTCTGAGAAAGGTTTTGTTTTTAGGGTTAGCATACATATTGACGGGTTAGTACCCTTTTACTGGTATGAATTATACTTGAGAAAACTTGCTTCTTTTGAACTGATGTTTGAGATATGAAGTCTATTTATAATAATATGTGCATAATTTATGTTTTATGATATCACACCTTTTGTATGCATTTTTATGAATTTTTATGTATTTTTATGTACTATTTATGAATTTTCTTAGTATGAATCACTATGAGGTATGATTGAATGTTCTATTGAGACAAACACTACATGAAATGTTCTTATATAGAATATATATATATTACTTATAGCGGTTAATAGCAAGTATATTGTTTTCTGACTTGCCTTTTACCTCTGTATTTTTCTTAGAAAACCTCACACAGGCCCATTTATCAAGCTCCGTATGGAGCTTGAAGGGCCGTGTTTCTGACGAGTCTTCAGGACTCGCCAGAAACACAAGTTATGAAGCAGCGGTCTATAGACCGCTGCTTCATAACCCTGTCCGCCTGCTCTGAGCAGGGCGGACAGGAACCGCCGGAAATCAACCCGATCGAATACGATCGGGTTGATTGACAGCTCCCTGTGGCGGCCGATTGGCCGCGAGTCAGCAGGGGCGCGGCGTGTGCACCAGCAGCTCTTGTGAGCTGCTGGTGCAATGTTAAATGCGGAGAGCGTATGTGCTACTCCGCATTTAGCGAGGTCTTGCGGACCTGATCCGCCAGTGTCGGATCAGGTCCGCAAGCCCTTTGATAAATGGGCCCCCACAGTCTTTTACTTTAAGGGCTTATAATGGACTTCATTTATTTATGGACTGGGCGTACAGGGAGTGCAAGAATTATTAGGCAAATGAGTATTTTGACCACATCATCATCTTTATGCATGTTGTCTTACTCCAAGCTGTATAGGCTCGAAAGCCTACTACCAATTAAGCATATTAGGTGATGTGCATCTCTGTAATGAGAAGGGGTGTGGTCTAATGACATCAACACCCATATCAGGTGTGCATAATTATTAGGCAACTTCCTTTCCTTTGGCAAAATGGGTCAAAAGAAGGACTTGACAGGTCAGAAAAGTCAAAATAGTGAGATATCTTGCAGAGGGAATGCAGCACTCTTAAAATTGCAAAGCTTCTGAAGCGTGATCATCGAACAATCAAGCGTTTCATTCAAAATAGTCAACAGGGTCGCAAGAAGCGTGTGGAAAAACCCAAGGCGCAAAATAACTGCCCATGAACTGAGAAAAGTCAAGCGCGCAGTGCCCAAGATGCCACTTGCCACCAGTTTGGCCATATTTCAGAGCTGCAACATCACTGGAGTGCCCAAAAGCACAAGGTGTGCAATACTCAGAGACATGGCCAAGGTAAGAAAGGCTGAAAGACAACCACCACTGAACAAGACACACAAGCTGAAAACGTCAAGACTGGGCCAAGAAATTATCTCAAGAATGATTTTTTTAAGGTTTTATGGACTGATGAAATGAGAGTGAGTCTTGATGGGCAGATGGATGGGCCGTGGATGGATTGGTAAAGGGCAGAGAGCTCCAGTCCAACTCAGACGCCAGCAAGGTGGAGTACTGGTTTGGGCTGGTATCATCAAAGATGAGCTTTTGTGGGGCCTTTTCGGGTTGAGGATGGAGTCAAGCTCAACTCCCAAGTCCTACTGCCAGTTTCTGGAAGACACCTTCTTCAAGCAGTGGTACAGGAAGAAGTCTGCATCCTTCAAGAAAAACATGATTTACATGCAGGGACAATGCTCCATCACACGCGTCCAAGTACTCCACAGCATGGCTGGCAAGAAAGGGTATAAAAGAAGAAAATCTAATGAATGGCCTCCTTGTTCACCTGATCTGAACCCCCATTGAGTACCTGTGGTCCATCATCAAATGTGAGACTTTACAAGGAGGGAAAACAGTACACCCTCTCTGAACAGTGTCTGGGAGGCTGTGGTTGCTGCTGCACGCAACTGTTGATGGTGAACAGATCAAACACGGACAGAATCATGGATGTCAGGCTTTTGAGTGTCCTTGCAAAGAAAGGTGGCTATATTGGTCACTGATTTGTTTTTGTTTTGTTTTTGAATGTCCTGAATGTATATTTGTGAATGTTGAGATGTTATATTGGTTTCACTGGTAAAAATAAATAATTGAAATGGGTATATATTTGTTTTTTGTTAAGTTGCCTAATAATTATGCACAGTAATAGTCACTGCACACACAGATATCCCCACTAAAATAGCTATAACTAAAAAACAAACTAAAAACTACTTCCAAAACTATTCAGCTTTGATATTAATGAGTTTTTTGGGTTCAATGAGAACATGGTTGTTGTTCAATAATAAAATTAATCCTCAAAAATACAACTTGCCTAATAATTCTGCACTCCCTGTATACAGCAAGGATGCACCTATCAGATCTTTTCTTTCTTGGAGGTGTGTCTCTCCCGCCACATTCAAATAGGGAGCTACTATCAAGGTAACGCATTCTCTTGAAAAAGTCGGGTCGTAACCCGACGAAACGCGTAGAGTTACTGTGCACTGAGAATATGAGCTACATTGTAGCTAGCTTAGAACTACCAGAAATTCGTGAGGCTACCCCTGCCGTGACTAGTTCGGTGATTTCTTGGACTTCCGTTTTGAAGGGTCTGCGGAAACACCACAGCAGACAGCACCAAACAACTTAACCGGTGGAAAGAATCTCGTATTATATAGAGGGACGGACGATTATCTGTGCCCCAGCTGTGTTACTGCCGAGTGGTGATCTCTTTAATGCCTGCATTTTTATATGTTATGTACGTCTTTGCTCGCACTTTTTTTTTAACTGTGTATTAATTAAACAGTTTTACGGTCAGAGAGGTTTGCGCTCTGTGTTCTTTTTGTCTTTTCATGTTTCTTTACCTATTTGGTATTGTATATTGATCATCAGGCCCTAAACTATATTGATGTTATGTTTGTCATTATCCCTGTGTATCTTGGCTTTTGGATTGCAACATAGAAAATGAATGACATATAAGAACAATTTTGTGCTGTTTTTGAGAGGTAGAGATTTTAAGTTTCAGCTGTATTATCAAGGGAAGATTTCTTATTATTGTAATCACTTGAAAAACACACAGACAATACACAAAATAAGGCCTAGACTAAAATCAACCCCTTAGTGCAGAGCTTTCCAAACTTTTCATGTTGGCGACACACTTTTTAGACCTACATCATTTCATGACACAGTAATTCAGTTGTACTAGCAAACAGGAGGTTAAACTAACTTGTTTTAAGAGATACGGACACATACATAAATGGTATAATAACAAAGTGTTTTTACAAGTAACAGTATGTAAGTGTGCAAGAATTAAAAAAATAGTATAGATAGGGTAAATTGAACAATCTAACTTAAAGAATTAAAAAAAAGTTTAATAACACCAATAGCTACTAACTATTTTAATGGGATGTATGAAGATGATGGGATAAACACAATTTCCGAATATTTGGTGGAATATTAGATAAAAGACACATCAAGCATTTTTTAAGCTTCCACTTCTTATCCATATATCAAGAGCAGGAGCAGCAACGCACTACTGGGAGCTAGTCGCAAAAAAAACCCCACTGACATCTGACTTCAGCTCAGCGTTTAAGCTGCGCCCCTCAGAGCTTGGGTGAGTCCGATTGACTACTGCCTGTGTTGCAAACACACTGCTGTCCCAATCACTGACTTCACATGCAGTCACGAGCCAAATTAAGGAGGACTACACGTGCAGTCAGGAGACAATGTGCCTGCAAAAGACGCCAATGGGAATAGTTTTCAGTTCCCACTGAGCTGCACCAATAGGTTAAGATTATCTGTGACCCCCTAGGTATCAATCACGTGTCAACCATGTGATATGCGTAGCAGGCAGGCAAAAAGTCAGAAACCCCCCCCCCAAAAAAATTTAATTACGTTTTAAAAAACATTGTGCTGAAGCAGGGACACACCTACACACTGCTGCCGACACACTAGTGTGTCCCCGACACAGTTTGGAAAGCATGCCTTAGTGTGTTACATGATAGCAAGCTACAGTTGTTGCATCCCAAAAACTTGCTATATTCAGTAGAATAATATACAATTATAGTTATTCTAGGGAAAGCTACAAAAAATTGAATTTTAAAACATATATTTCCCCTAGTGAATAGAAAGTGAGGTTGAAAAAGGCCAAAGTCTGTCACGTTCAACCTTGTAGATCTTCTGTAATTTCTGACATTAAAATACTTTCAAAGAGAATGGATAGTAAGTAACTGGATAGTAAGTAAAATACCATGGCCTTCTGTGTTTTGCAATAGCTATTATAATGGTGCATAACATTTGTTTAAAAAATATTATTCTGTAAATCTGTAGTCACTACCTCTCTCGTGCCTTAAAATTCTATAGTTGACTTCTCTTGCTGTGAAATATTCTCTTCTTTACTCAGCAATATACAATATAGTACAAGCCACCAAATAATTTGCAAACTTTCTTACTTTACAGGTTCAGTATAAATATCTGATAGGTACTTAAAAATAAAAGGGGTCAATTTGGCCAAATAAGTAAACTGAAAAGTTATTTTATTTTAATTTTATACTCAATCTGAAACTGTCAAAATGTAATTTTGACTTCCAAGCCCCTTTTAAGCACTGCATTAATATTTTATATATTTTTTATGTCCAAATGGTCCTTAAAATCTGTACTGTAGAGTGAGCCAATCAGCACTCTGCCTTGTATTCTTCCTCTCACAGCCTCCTGAACCAATGAGGAAGAGGTAACAAGGAAAAAGATAATCAAATATCAAAGCATCTTTGGTCTTTGATGCACAAAACTACACCAGTCCTTCTTAAAAATGTAATAATGGCAAAACCTTGAGAGTTGTAAGTGGAATGCTGTTTTATTGAATGCATAGAAGCCCAATTGACTTATTATTTGCTTTTGCTGGTCTCCGTGTTTTATAATACACTGTTACAACTAGTATGAAAATTATGTTCACAATGCAGTGAATAACTCTAAATTTCCATTTTAAAAAAATGCAGAAAACACTCTAAATTTGAAAAAAAAATAAAATATTTGAAGATAGTTGTGCCAATATTCTTTGTCTACTTCAAAGCCCAGTCTGCTCAGATAAATATATGTGTCCTTAAATTGTTTTGAAGAATCCACTTGGCCAGTGAAGAAGATTTGATTGACTTGTAGAGTAATATTTAAAATTTGAAGATACTTTGATGGACAGGTTTATGGTGAACGCACTGGCAGTAACCGAATGCTAAGCGGAAATGAGAGGAAAAAAAAACAAATCAATCTTATAAAGTTGAGAGAAGCTTTGTTTGGACTCTCATATGGTGCCCTGATAGTGAGAAATAAATGTATTGTGTGGACTGAGCACTATTAAACAGCATATGTTCAGTCTGCTTGCGGTTGACCTTAGGAGTGGGCGTTTCTCAGTGCCAGCCCCAGGTTATTGCGAGGAAGGAAGGAACAGACAGCATTTCTAAATGACAAATCTATTATTTCTCAATTTGTTTTGTACACAGTGTTTCTGGCAGTGGTAATATCACACTGCTGGCTTTTAAATTAGAGAAAAAAATATTATTTTTGGCTGCTTGTGCTGAACCTAATTTCATCAGCTTTTCATTCTGATCCTTAGATCAGGCAAGATAACTCCATGAAGTCAAAAATAATCTGATTTTAAATCATTATACCAAAAATGAAATTTTACAGCACTTCACAATAGTTTAAAGGATATTTTCAGCATTTGTTTTCTAGCAGAAAACATTTTTTCAATTTCTTTAATAGTTGATTCAGATAAATAACATTTTGTGCAATGTTAAAACAATTCATTTTGAAGAGTGACTATACAGTTCTTTTATCATCTTCTAAGAAAGACCTAATCATTAGGCAAGTATATTTATGTCATTTTGAAGTCTGTGTAATGCCTAGTGCTGTGTTATATTGCTAAATATTTGTCGAGCTAAAACACTCACCAGATAAAGTTTAAGGAAATAATATTTTACATTTTTACAATTATACAAACAGTACTTTATTTTGGTAAACAGCAAAACAGGTTGATCAGAAATTAAAGTGACAGTAAATATCTTGTAATTACAAGAGGTTTGTGTTGTGTTTCCATAGATCAGGGGCTGGCTATGTTTTATGTGTGATCTGCTAAAGTAATACTATAATGTAGTTCGATACAAAAAGACTTTCACGAGGAGCACTCAACAGCTGTGTAAAACTTCATAAAAACAATGATCTGTAATAGTCGGAATGGTGATAGGGGTTCCCCTGAACCTGCTCACGCATTTCGGCCTGCTGGCCCTAATCGGTAGCTGTGGTTTTTTTTTGCCATTTCCGGCCTTTTAACCATTTAAAATCACTCTCATTGATTAAAACTTATTAAGGGAAGTCCCTATCAACAAACCTATTTGTTTCTTTCCGAAAAACTATTAAATTCCACATTTTTACATATGCAAATGAACTATGACAGTTAAGTACTCTGTGAGATAGAGTTTAAGGACAACATTAATATATTACATTTATACTTCCTCTGGAAGTTACGCACTCCATTGCGCTTTAATTCACACATAGGGATGTAAGGCACAGAATAGAGCACCTTTCAAGTATAAAATTGGGTAAATTAACAACACCTTTAGTACAACACTTCAAACTGAGACACAACAAAGAAAAGAACACAATAAAATGGACAATTTTAGAAACAGTCACTATCAAGAATAGGGTGGTGGAGATAAAGATGCCCTATTAGGGAAACGCAAGGTTTTTTTGGATACATCATTTAAAAACTAGAACCCCGTTAGTGATGAACCTCAGAGTATGACGTTATTAACTATTGGCAATAGGACCAAACCCCCCCCCCCCCCCTTAAGATACCTGATTCATATACACAAAAATGTCTTAGTCCTTTCCATCTAAGTGGGGACCTCCATACTCACATATTATAGCTACTGGATACAGAGAATGATGAAGAACACTGGACACACTAAGGCTTAAAAAGAAGTGTTTTTGTTTTGTTTTTAAATAATAAAAAAGTAGAAGTAATTAGGGTATGGGTATATCCCCTTTATGAGTAGTAAAAGCACACTTTAACAATAGCTGTTTGTGCAAGGAACTAAGATAACCTTTTTGTGAACCCACAATATAGCATCTTATATATTTTCCACATTCAAATAGTAATGAAAACAAGAGGGCACCCCCTGCATAGAATATAGGCATAGGTTTTATGGTGTACAAACAAACGTGTATTTATGTATTTATGTATACTATGTTTAGGATCTCTTGATAGTAAATCACTATGTGTGAATTAAAGTGCAATGGATTCAACCGGCAGCCACCGTGACTTCTGAAGCCTCTAAGAAGATACAGTGTTTTCTTGAGGGTACTCTGCAATTTTACCCTGTATCTCACTCGTGTGTTATTAGAAGCGGGAGCTGACCTGGAGCGGGGTTGGAGTCCTGGGGCAGCACTAAACTCTCTGATGCCGTTAGCGGTGGCTACTCATCTGGATAGACGGGGTGACCGGTATCTGGGTCATTCCGTCCTATCGCAAGACCTGACTGAGTTTGTGGAGGAGCCGTTACTGAGCTTGAAATAAACTACAGGAGGAGCTCTGGCCTACATATGCTTACCCCTTAGCTCGAGAGAGCCCAGCGTTGGAGCACCTTCATCAGGAGGCGGTCATCCTCCTATGCTTCTCAATAGAGGCTCCTGGCTACGATCATAAAAGAGAGGGGCCCGCTTGAACTTACCACAAAGTGCTAGCCTTAACACTGAATGGAGGAAGGTGCCCCAGTCCTAGTGCCCTGAAAATCTCAGTCTAATACTGGTAAGTGTACTAACGTGGGGATCCAGTACTAAGGGTCCCGGTCAGCTTCTGGGACAGCGGGTTGCTAGATGGAGCAAGGAACTGTTAGCTAACTACAGTTGTCTTGTGTCGCCTTCAAAGAGGTATTGGTTAAATTGAAGGTGTTGTCGGAGATGAGCGTGTCATGGCCTCTGGAACTTTCCCACATCTGGATTAGTCTTGTTGCAGATGCTCTCATCGAGTATGGAATAGGTATCTTATTTTGCTACCCCACTTGGGGTAGAAAGACTTTTTAATTATTGGACTTTTCCCTTTTATTTTACTTATGCTCCTATAGAGTAAGGTACACTCCTCATGTTTTTGGGACATACTGCTGGTAGCAGGTACACACGCACTTTTAATGTCCCAGACAGTATATTTCAGGTTCATATTACTGTTAGGTATTCTATTTCTATGAATGTTTTTTAACTAATTTGATGCAGGATGAAGGATATTTTCAGTACGATTTGAGCCCAGAGACACTGCGCTACACGTTGGGCAGTATCACCCAGTTTTATTGTTTTTCAGATTTGGGACACATTTTTCTCTTTTTTACAGCAACATAAATATGTGTGATCTGTCAAGTTATCTAGTGCTAATTTGTTTAAGATATTAATGCAACTGTTGGAGTTTTGTATGCTGTACCTATTCACTCTGGGTTTTATGCAAGATAGTACTAGTGAGCTATGAATTCAGAGTGCTTATTATTTGTATATGTATTTTGCTACCTTACTCAAGTTCTGTTGTTTAGATCTTATTTTGCTACCCCCACTTGGGTAGAAAGAACTTTTTATATTATTGTACGTTTCCCTTTTATTTTATTATGCTCCTATAGAGTAAGGTACATTCCTCATGTTTTTGGACATACTGCTGGTAGCAGGTACACACGCACTTTTAATGTCCAGCCAGTATATTTCAGGTTCATATTACTGTTAGGTATTCTATTTCTATGGAATGTTTTTTAACTAATTTGATGCAGGATGAAGATATTTTCAGTATGATTTGAGCCCAGAGGCACTGCGCTACACCTTGGGCAGTATCACCCAGTTTTATTGTTTTCAGATTTGGGACACATTTTTCTCTTTTTTACAGCAACATAAATATGTGTGATCTGTCAAGTTATCTAGTGCTAATTTGTTTAAGATATTAATGCAACTGTTGGAGTTTTGTATGCTGTACCTATTCACTCTGGGTTTTATGCAAGATAGTACTAGTGAGCTATGAGTTCAGAGTGCTTATTATTTGTATATGTATTTCGCTACCCTTACTATAGTTCTGTATTTAGATATCCACCACTCGGTTTCACTGCGTTTATCCTTTTTAATAGAATAACTTTCATATGTTTATCTCGACACAATTTTTGGCTTAAAGATACCAATGCCCTTACTACAGCTATACTGTTCCATTTTATACATATATTTGTCAGCCCTTTACCCTTTTTTTATACTGGCCATATTTTTGTATTGTAAGCTAGGGAACTGCACATTTCACTTTTGACCTGGGGGTATGGGGCCCATGCCCCTGAGTTAGTACTATAACGTACCCAAAAATAAATGAGAGCTTAATTGTTCTATTAATAGTAATCTTCCCAGTAAAATGTAAGTTTGAAAGCTTGGGCTTTACCTTCAGCTGCAAGATATCTGCTAGTAGATCCAAATGTTTAATGTCACTCAGTATATGATAGCTGTTATTGGAATTTATAGCTCATGTTTTCACTAATTGAGGTTTAATACCGTACCTAGCTAAATATATAGTTTAGCTGTATCTAAGCTCAATTTATAGCGATTCCTTATCATTTCACTGTACCTATAGGTTGTATTACTTTCTTGTGCAGAAGGAGGGTGGGCTGTCTACGGCGGGATAGCCTGCCTATGTTCACTAGAATATTTCATCCTTCTGGCTTTGGAATCTCTCCTCAACATCTATAATAATTGTAATTCCAGCCTTATGTTGCCTTAACCTAATGTGGTTTTCTATATCATTGTTGTATTTAATATGGCCAGTTCTTGAGTTGCCCCCCTCCCCCTTGTTCAGATTCTTGTAGTTATACAGTATATGTTTTTAGGGGACAGGTTTTATTTCATCATTAAAAGTAGGTGTATTATACGCTCTCTGATCTACTTTGCAGATATATTTTGATGCAAATACATATGGTTAATTACCCCCCTATACTAGTAATGCTATCGTTCTGATAGTTTAAGGGACAGTATACTGTAAAATAGTTTTTCCCTTAATGTGTTTACAATTGCTTTTTTTTACCAACTGCAGAGTAAAAAATGTATGAAAATTAGCTTTTTAAGGCTTATTTGTGTATATTAAAGCTCTGATTTTGTGTTTTGAAGCCACAACCTAATAAAATGGGTTTGAACTTGTAGGTATAATCAGATCTCATTACTGTATCACATTGTGCACATATACCTGCTTCTTATCTTATATCTGTAGGTATAATCAGATCTCATACTGTATCACATTGTGCACATATACATGTATCTTTATCTTATATCTGTAGGTATAATCAGATCTCATTACTGTATCACATTGTGTAAATATACCTGCTTCTTTATCTTATATCTGTCCTTAAAACAATCACCAGTACTTTGAGAGAACAATGGAAAATCAACATTTTTTTACCTTATCTCTGCTATATTTCGACTGGGGAGTGTAATTTCTTCTGCTGGCTATGTTTACAAAGCTTATCTATAGCTGGTACGCGCGGCCACAAACTTTCAGAATAGGTGGGGATACCACATGCTAAATCAACAATTTCAAATGCCAATATAAGGGTAAAGGAGCTACTTGTAAACATTTAATACACTCCAGCAGGTGAAGTGGATCATTGGGAACAAATTAAAGGGGGAGAAAATTTTGAGTAAAACTGTCCCTTTAAGCTTCAGTGTTATAGTTTCCTTACCCAGTTTAATATGTACTTCATGGCTAGCAACACCCGAGTGTAATTTAATTTAATAGTATGAAGTGACTT
This sequence comes from Bombina bombina, assembly GCF_027579735.1. Taxonomy (NCBI): domain Eukaryota; kingdom Metazoa; phylum Chordata; class Amphibia; order Anura; family Bombinatoridae; genus Bombina; species Bombina bombina. Next base: position 32,623,854 of record NC_069507.1, on the reverse strand, counting down.
CAGCTTCGCAAAATTGAGACTAACTACACTATATTTTCTCCCCAGACATGAAAATTGCCAAGTTCATATAGATAATTTAGATTTAAGCATAACAACAATGATAGCCCTGGGCTGCTTTTATTTGGCAAGTTATTGTCCAGGTTACAGAGCGTAGCTATATATGGTCTGCCTTCATGGCCTCAAACTGTCTAGGCTATATATTATCAACTGGTTGGCTATGATTCCCCCCCTAAGGCCCTCTAGGACTCCTGCCTTAGTATATGTTTACTCAGTAAACCCAAGGACGTAGATTCCTTGAATTTCTCTTCTTTCTAACACAAGACTGGTACAATGTAGCGGCTAGTAATATCCTCATTCAAGTATTACATAATAATAGTCTTGCCAATCTCCTTTCTTATTGTATATTTTCTAATGATTTAACTAGTCTAAGGAGATTTCTATTTGTATAGGCTTAAATATGGCCCTATAAGCTATATATTTGAATTATTTTCATAACTTTTGGCAATTATCGTCATAAGGGCTTCAAAAGTGCCCCATATTTTCATTTGAAAATCTGAGGTTAGTTCTTCTTACTTTTATTAACCACATAGGTAGCACTTCTTTACTGGTGTTTAGTTCAGTTTTTAGTTTTTGTTTTCTTTAAATGTAAAGTGCAAGACTTTGTTTATATTTATAGTTTTGTGGAGATGTATGCCATATGTACAGTACTGTATACCTTGTTATGTATCCTCACGGGTTGAGGGTTTTCCTACATGATTGCTATGTACTGTTATATTCTTTACCTCAATAAAAAATGTTTAAAAAAAAAAAAGTGCAATGGATGCGCGTAACTTCCAGAGATGTACAATTTTAAACATATAGTACAGGCTGTACAAACACATCTTATGCGCGTCTTAAATATATATCTGTAGCAATTAAGAGCGGAGAGAAATAAACAGGACACCACTTTATTATTTGCAAACATAGGTTTTATGTTTTAAGGTGTACAAATATAATTGTGTAAATATATCTTCATATGTATGTACATTATGCCGAGGTTCTTTGACATTTCATTTCAATATATATATATGTGTGTGTGTGTGAGTGTGTGTGTGTGTGTATCAATGTGCAATCGTTGGGAGCAACTTCTAGAGAAGTATAAATGTAATATATAATTTTGTCTTAACTCTATCTCACAGAGTACTTAACTGTCATAGTTCATTTTGAATATGTAAGAATGTGGAATTTAATAGTTTCGGAAAGAAACAAATAGGTTTGTTGATAGGGACTTCCCTTTAATACGTTTTAACCAATGAGAATGATTTTAAATGGTTAAAAGGCTGGATATGCAAAATACCCACAGCTACGATTATGGCCAGCAGGCCCAAAACGCGTCAGCAGGTTCAGGGGAACCCCTATCACCTGTCCGACTTTGTTGCTGAATATTCACAGATCATTGCTTTTATGATGGAAACAAATAAATGCTAACGTTTACACAGCTGTCGAGTGATCCTCATGAAGTCTTTTCGTATCAAACTCAGTTATTGGATGGGAGACAGAACCCTCAAGCGTATCACAGACTTGTATCCACAAGGCTATGTCCCACAGCTAACACGTGACAGGAGTCAGATGACATCACATGCAGAGTGATTTAGGGCCAATTAACGGAGACAAAACTGGCTTATGGATGAAGCGGTAATGCAGCAGATCAGAAAGGAACCGCCTGGATGATCCACGGACACAGAGGTGGATACGAAGGGCCACATGGGTAACGGAGATTCGTCCAATCCATGTATGGTCCCAAGGACTTTCAGATAGTTGCATCCATTTGTGTCAAGGAACTTTTGAACTTTATCTAGTTCCGGTGGGAGTCCTTAGCAGAGAAAGCCTGTATATACCTGCAGCAGTAGGTGCTGTACAATGCTTGTTGTAGTACCTATAATGTAAACATGTGCACTCAGTTTCTGAAAAATGAATATCCGAACAAATTAATCTCAAAATAAAAAATATTAAATACTTGCCTTTAGCTCGCTGGAGGACCTGCTTCTCTTCTTCATAGAGCCCGGCCCTGCTAATAGGAGCTTAAGTGCCTGCAGCTTCAGGGCCTGCAATAAAGAAGAATGTCCTTTATTACAGGCCCAGGAACGCCACCGTGGTAAGCTTCCTATTAGTGCAACCGGGCTCTGTGAAGAAGAGGACTGGGCTAGCTCTTTAGTACAGGCCAGGAGCCACCGTGCTAAGCTTCCTATTAGTGCAACCGAGGCTCTGTGAAAGAAGAGGACTGGGCAAGCTCTTTAGTACAGGCCCAGAAGCCACCGTGCTAAGCTTCCTAATAGTGCAACCGAGGCTCTGAGAAGAAGAGGACTGGGCTAGCTCTTTAGTACAGGCCCAGGAGCCACCGTGCTAAGCTTCCTATAAGTGCAACCGAGGCTCTGTGAAGAAGAGGACTGGGCTAGCTCTTTAGTACAGGCCCAGGAGCCACCGTGCTAAGCTTCCTATTAGTGCAACTGAGGCTCTGTGAAGAAGAGGACTGGGCTAGCTCTTTAGTACAGGCCCAGGAACCACCGTGCTAAGCTCCCTATTAGTGCAACCGAGGCTCTGTGAAGAAGAGGACTGGGCTAGCTCTTTAGTACAGGCCCAGGAGCCACCATGCTAAGCTTCCTATTAGTGCAACCGGGGCTCTGTGAAGAAGAGGACTGGGTGCTAAAGTTAAGTATAAAGCTACAGGTGAACTTTTTCACCTGAAGCTTTGGAACATTTACATTTGTTTATCAAAAATGCATGTAAATATTCTACGGATATTCTGTTCTCATTTAGTTTAAAACAAAACGAATATCGAATAGTGCAGCCAATGAATAGTTCGTTTTGAATAATTTAACCAAATAAACATTTCCATGGCTGCACATGTCTACTACAATGTGACCATGTGTGCCAGACTCATTTTTTTGTATAAAGTTTTAAATAAAAGCCAAATACGTATATAATAATAATAATGATTATAACAATAATAATGATAATAGTAATAATAATGATAATAATAATAATGATAATAGTTATAATAATGATAATTATAATAATAATAATAGTAATAATGATAATAATAATGATAATAGTAATGATAATAATAATGATAATAATGATAATAGTAATAATAATGATTATAATAATAATAATAATAATAATAATAATAATGATAATAGTAATAATAATAACGATAATAATGATAATAGTAATAATAATGATTATAATAATAATAATGATAATAGTAATAATAATAATGATAATAATAATGAGAATAGTAATAATAATAATAATAATAATGATAATAATGATAATAGTAATAATAATAATAATAATAATAATAATGATAATAGTAATAATAATAATAATGATAATAATGATAATAGTAATAATAATAATAATAATGATAATAGTAATAATAATAATAATAATGATAATAATGATAATAGTAATAATAATAATGATAATAATAATAATGATAGTAATAATAATAATAATAATGATAATAATGATAATAGTAATAATAATAATGATAATAATAATAAAAATAATAATGATTATAACAATAATAATGATAATAATAATAATGATATTATAATAGACGAGCATCAGATGGGACTTCTGGCTCTGTAGTCATTATGTTAGCCACATATCTATGTCATATCAGACACTTAGCACTACAGCCTCTCTGTCTCTATAGCCATATCAGACCTCAAGTCTTAGCCACCTGGTTCTAAAGTTGTATTATCATAAAGTTGCTCTGTCAACCACTAACCTTAATTTTCCATAAGCCTCCCCAGTTGCAAGATGTTGCTTTTGGCTCCTTAACATGTAGTGTGTTGTATCTCAAAACTGTACATGTTCTTTAAAAGATTGAGCATGACAATTGGTGTTGCTGTTCTCGGTTCATCTTCATGTAATTTTCATGGCTTCCAGAAGCAACATCCCAGTATTAAGTAGACTCAAAGTGGGAGAACCATACAATTTTCTCACCATCCAGATAATGTTCTCATTTACAAACATTATGACTTTATTTACAAATCTGGATACAGACTGGAATGACTAAGTGGTAAAAGTGGAGAGCAACAAGCAGTTTCAACACTCCAGGGATGGGGCTGTAACTGTGATGTTAGTGGCTACAGACGCTTTACTAAACTCATTGTGCAGCATCAATATTGATTCCAACTTGAGTAGGAACCTCTGCCTGATCTTCCTATACTTAAGGACTTCAAGTCCAGATCTGGGTAGAAATATCCTTGGAACTCCAGGTTACGTAAGTTGCCTCTAGGGGGGGCTAAATGCATCAGACAGACCTGCTCTTGGATACCATGCATGTCTGTTTTGTTATCCTTTTTCACATTATCTTCCAATAAATGATATTTTTAACTTTACAAAACCTTGTAGTGCCATACTTTTTCTAAGTGTCTGGAGATATATGAGCGAGCTGACCCTTGCAGTACAGGCACTCCAAGCTGGGAGGGGGTACAGGGGAGGATTCTGCACTTTTGATTTGCAGCGATTAGCTGCTTGGAGCTGTGGCTTTTGTACAAAGATCCTTGGAACTCACCTATGTCTTTTTACAGAAATGAACAGGTTAATACTTTAAATGTAGCAACACATACACTTCTCCGCACCCAGTCAGAACTCAAAAGTCCATAAGGTGGCATATAGAAAAGTAGACATTTTATTATAAATCCATTAACAACATGGTATACAAAGTAAAATCGAATTCACTGCTATAGGCAAAGGGGTTGCTGTACGTGTTTTAGGCTGCTCCCAGACCTCTCACCAGCTCTCTTTCTTTAAAGGGACAGTAAAGTCATAATTAAACATTCAAGATTTAGACAGCGCATACAATTTTAAACAACTTTCCAATTTACCTCTATTATTTAATTTGCTTCCTTCTTTTGTTATCATTTTCTGAAAGGTTTGTCTAGGAAAGCTCAGGAGCAGCAAATAACCTAGGTTCTAGCTGCTGCTTGGTGGCTGCATATATATACCGATTGCCATTGGCTCACCCATGTGTTCAGTAAGAAACCAGTAGTGCATTGCTGCTCCTTCAACAAATGATACCAAGAGAATGAATAAATTTTATAATAGAAGTAAACTGGAAAAATGTTTATAATTGTATGTTCTACCTAAATCATAAAATATTTTTTGGGGGGTTTCAGGCTCCTTTAAGGTGCACAAACATATCCTAGATATCACATTATTTTCTATTTTTAATTTTAAATATCTTTTGTGTCTTCTTTTTGTCATTATTAAAATGGAGATCTACTTAATAGGGAGAGACTGTTGGAATAGAAAAAAAGGATCAATTGTATAATAATAATTTAATAAAATAAATTGATATCCATATGTGAGCTGAATCCATGTGGATATCAATAGTATCCAGGTGAAAAATCCAGTATACTTCACTCTTCTGCAAAAGTCTCTCTCTATTGCCCCCTCTGGTCGGTTTAGGTGTAAATTCCATACCTTGCGTTTGTAACAAGTTTGTATCAGACTTCAAATATTGGTAGTATAGACACATTTTGTAAGGAAAATAAGAAATGCCTGTGACATGCATAGAATAATCTTGGAGTTAATAAACATTAATACTGCAGAAAAATGTGTCAGACTTTATGGGCTATTTATTTATTTTAATATTAAAATCTATGTTTCTGCCGTTTCAGTCATCAGGGTTACTGTGCTCCTATTGGCTGGAAGTTAAATTTCCATAAAGATCAATGATTTCTGTGATGAAATGTCAGGAATTGAGTGAGCTACATTTATATAGTTTAAAATTATACATTATTTCTTAAGTCAAGTTAATAATTATGCACCTTTTATAAAAATGTGGCAATGAAATCAATTCTTCCTAAGTTACAGAGTAACAAAACTAAATATACAATACCTTTAGTACTTTCATTTCCTGCAAGAAAAATGTTTTATTTTTATTAATCTAGAGTCTACATGAAAATAAAAAAATTGTGTCACCACAATAGAGATGCAGACTAAATTATTAATTAATGTTTTCTTGTTTCCCTAACCACAAATCAAGATTGGGTATTTTATGTGATATAAATATTTATTTAGAAGAACAATTACATTTTTAACTCAGGTTATGCAATGTCTTTCTTATTTAACATAGACATGCTGTAAAAAGGTCAATTGCTAATGACTTATATTACAGACAATAGTTTGAATACATCCATCTCATTGTGTATTATCATATTCCCCTCCCTATTACCTTTGACAATATCCATGAAGTGCACAAAAACAATTATCTTTGCACCACTAGTCAGACTTAATTATGAAGCTAATTTCCATTTTGCAATGCCTTTTGTCCACACTGGATACCAGCTCAGCTCAGTCCTTGGGGGTTTGATGACCATGTACTGCTATCATAGCAGCATCTTGAAAGATGAACTGAAGACTTTTTTAAATAGGACCCAGACATGTGAGAGGTCACATAGCCTAATAACTTACACAAGGATACTAAAGTAAGTGTCCTATTGATGCACTCGGTGGATAGGCTGGAAGAGAAATATAAATAAAAACAATAAATGGTAGTCATGTGATTGCCCCTCCACAAAGCTTCCATGTCATAGGAAAGGGCGATTGTGACTACTGTTGTATCTGACAAACAGAAACTGTGCTGTTGGGGGTTTAAATTTGTTTCAATCTTCTGCAGAATGTTGTAAAAGGGACATGAAAGCCATATATTTTTTTTGTTTCATGAATTAGATAGAAAATGCAATTGAATGATAACAACTTTCTAATTTACTTCAATTATCAATTTTTTGTTCTCTTGGCGTCTTTTGTTGAAAAAAGCTCAGGAATGTGCTCATGTCTGGAGCGCTATTTGTCAGCAGTTTTGCAAGAACGTTCTCTCTAAGCAAGAGCCCTACGTGGCAGCACTATTTCCTGCTATGTAGCGCTACAGACACATACCAAGGTATCTCTTCAACAAACAATATCATGGAACAAAACAAATTTGTTAATAGAATTAATTGGAAACTTTTATATCTATATGCTCTGTATGAATCACAAAAGAACATTTTTGGGTTTCATACGTCTTAAAGAGTTGATTTGTAAAGGGACACTAAACCCACGTTTTTTCTTTCAGATAAAGCAGCAATTTTAAGCAACTTTCTGATTTACTCCTATTGTCAATTTTCTTCTCTTGCTATCTTTATTTAAAAAGCAGCAATGTAAAGCTTAGGAGCCGCCCATTTTAGTATCAGCACCCTGGATAGCGCTTGTTTATTGGTAGCTACATTTAGCCACCAATAAGCAAGCAAAATCCTGGTACTGAAACCAAAAATGTGCCGGCTCTTAAGCTGATTTTTAAATAAATGAGACATGAATAAGGACATGGGTCCGAAACGTTGTCTGTTTTAAAGTGGCTAAATAAAAACATGATGTTTTAATACAATTGGTGGTGCAGCTATACAATTATTTTTGGACTGTTTTCTTGGGACCTTGGTGCAGGTCCAATAGTTGGCACACCTGCAAACAAGTTTTGGCTACACCCTTGGTGCTTGGGCAATTTCTGACTTTTCTATGATTTTTAAATAAAGATAGCAAGAGAACGAAGAAAAATGAATAATAGAAGTAAATTAGAAAGTTGCTTAAAATTGGCATGCTCTATCTGAAAGAAAACAAAAAAATTGGGTTTAGTATCCCTTTAAAAGTTTAGTATCCCTTTAAGGTTTCCTGAGTGACTTATGATGTATTTTAAGCACTTGGAAAAACCAAAGTTAAAAATCCACACAAACTTAGGTGTATTTACTAAAATATCTAAAGCAATAAAAAAAATGTATATAATTGAAACATAAAAACATTTGCTATAAAAGAAAAAAAAATCAAATTGAAATTATTTGTTTCTAATGGTATTTCCCCTTTAAATTGTACTTAAAATTTTTTTAGATTTGTTAACTTAAAAAAATGCTGCTTTCCTTCTGCATATTTTTATATCAGAAAGCAGAATAGCAGCTGAATAAATGTATATTTTACCACATTCATAGTCATTGGCTTATCAGAATGACAGTACAACACAGAAAATGGGAAAAATACAATAAAAATAAATAAATAGAAATAGTACTAATGCACAACTAATCATGTGAAAGCAGAACTGCTAATCTTAAAGAAAAAGTCATCTTTTGTTTGCTTTTCGTTCCTCCTTGTCTCAGCCTAATACCATAGAGACTTTACTGCAACTGAACTAACAGAAGATAGCACAGCCATTTATTTTATTTTATTTTCTACAGTTCATAATCCCCAGATTCAACTTGATAAGGATCTGGTTCTGTGGATATCTACTGTTGCAACAAGAAAATAGGCAGGAAGCTTTAATTAGATAATTCTCAGTGAAGCATCCCCTAGTTAAGTCAACCATAACCTCACCTGCAACTCTACATTATTTTGCATGTTGCTGGGGTCTCTTTCCTGCAGTGATGCATCTCAAGAGGGACAGTCCATATAATTGACTCTGCACTGCCCAGCAATTCCCAGGGGTCATTTAAATACTGACTAAATTGCAGGCTGCCCAATCTCAGCAGGTGATCCTCACGCTCCCAGAACTTTAGAATGCTCCATTAGAATCTCATCCATCAACTTTATATTCACATGAAATGGTTTGATTGGCAGTTAGAAACTGTTAGAGGGACCTAGTGCTCAAATGCACTCACTTGCCGTTTAATAGCTAATTCATTAATTTGTTAGTAAGTTAAATTGGTTAGGAAGTTTAATTAAATTGAAACAACATTGCAAAATACACTGACCTATTTCCTTTTATTTTACTATAGACAATGTGTTTCTTTCAAGTTCACTAGATAGGCCAAAAATAAATACTGTAAGTGCTACAAAATGCTGAAAAATTGTCTCAACCAGCTATAAATAAATACTGTATATCCCTTTTATTATGGCCAATTAGGATTAAATGTAAATTATTTTGTGCACTGCTCTAAGCAGTCACTGTGTAGTATAGGATGCTGGTTCCGGCAATTTTTCCCCATAAAAACAGAATCTGAGCTCAGGTCTCTCTAGGGCAGAGCTTTCCAAACATTTCATGTTGGTGACACACTTTTTAGACCTACATCATTTCGCGACACAGTAATTCAGTTGTACTAGCAAAAAGGAGGTTAAACTAACTTGTTTTAAGAGATACGGGTACATACATAAATTATAATAACTAAATGTATTTACAAGTAACAGTATGTATGGGCAAGAATTAATAACACCAATAGCTACTTACTATTTTAACGGATGTATAAGGTTGATGGATGAACACAGTTTCGGAATATTTGGTGAATATTAGATAAAGACACTCACATTTCATCATCAAGCGTTTTTAAGCTTCCACTTCCTATCTATATATCAAGAGCAGGAGCAGCAATGCAGTACTGGGAGCTAGCTGCAAAAAAATCCCACTGACATTCTGACTTCAGCTCAGCGTTTAAGCTGCCACCCTCTGTGAGGTCCGACTGACTACTGCCCGCACTACAAACACACTGCTGTCCCACTCACTGGCTACACTTGCAGTCACAAGCCGATTGAGGAGACTACGCGTGCAGTCAGGAGCCAATGTGCCGCCAAATCCGCCAATGGTAATAGTTTCAGTTCCCACTGAGCTGTGCCAATTGGTTAAGATGATCTGTGACCCACTAGGTATCAATCACGTGTCAACCAGGTGATATGCGTGGCAGGCAGGTGGAAAGTCAGAAATCAAAAAACTATTTAAAAAAAAATATTTAAATTTAAAAAAAATTGTGCTGAAGCAGGGACACACCTTCACACTGCTGCCGACACACAGTTTGGAAAGCACTGCTCTAGGGAGTGTGGGGCAAACATACTTTTTACACTGAGAAAAGAAACTAAATAATACATATAAATATATTATAATTGTTGTTCCAATTTGATTAATTATTTCATGGGGAAATAAGTTCTGAGTTTAATGTCCTTGATCTCTTGCTTAAATAGCTGCTGGTATGAAGGACATATCTGAATCATCAGTCAAAATTACATGAATCTTCAAAATCTGTAAAGACATTCTTAAAGGGACATGTATGACTGTGAGGTTGGTTCTCCAGTGGTTCATTATTAACTGTTCCTAACTGTCCTCAGCAGAGGAGATAGGATGCTTATAAAACTAAGGAAATCTAGTTTACAACATGGCAATGCCCATTACTTTATGGAAACTAACACTTTACGCTTATTTATTCAAAATGTAAACAAATAGTATTATTTAATATATCTGCATATTTTTCTCAGGCTAATGGTTGATTTAAATACATTGTTATAGTATATATTTTGGGAGAAAGTAATGTCCAATCCTACTACTTATATATCATTATTTAATAATGTATGTGCCCTTAAAGTGATCTACCCATTAGGATTAAGTCCTGTAGAAATACACACACAATCTAATATGTTCTACCTGATAAGACATTTTTTTCCTTGTATATTATGGGAAACAAGTTAATGGGATATTAAAACAGAAATAGTAAAAATTAGCAGGAAAAATATATATAATACTTAATTTTTTATTTTTTTTAAATTAACTTAATTTTCAGCAAACCTACAAAGCATTGACACTATAAAGCACCTGCTTGTCAGAGGGAAGGTCAATAGGACACTTTTGTCATCACTTATAATAACACATAGAACGTGTCATGAAGGCTTGTCCCCAGTCTTACTCAGGCTATACTGTTTTTACGTGTTGGACGTTTCATTCTTAGTGCTCCCCTCCCGAGCAAACTTGTACCCAGTAATTTGACTTTAAATAAAGTCGGTTTTTACTTGCAAACAAGGCGGCTGATGTGTTTTCCTTGCAGCGGACTTATTACACATTACCTATACTGTTTTTAACCAACATTACTCCTAACTCTCAATTCTACAGTGATGGAACAATTCTGATTTGTTTAGATTTTTAAATTGACCTGGACATATCAAAGACCCTATTATGACCCCATTGACAAATTGTTGAAAGAACTGCCATGTCCTAGGTACAATGGTTTATATCTGGTGAAATACTCAGCAATACTTCTCACCTGGGTTGATTGATGAGCCTAACCAATCACATAGAGAGACATGTCTATTAAACAAGGACCTGTGGTGGGCTTTACCTAACAGAATATTAAATAAATAAATAAACAACAACAAAAATAGAAATAAAAATTGAAAGGACAATATTTTAAAAAATAAAATCAATGTACAGATTTGCCTTAATACTTAAGTGACCATGTTTATTACAAAAGCACTAGGATTCTAAACTGAAATAAGAAAATCTTCTTTTACTCCTGAAGTCACATTGGTTCACTGGGTGGCATTCACATGCTAGTGCAAAGCCTGAGATAGAGGTCTGTCTTCAAGTTATTAAAGGGACACTGAACCCAATTCTTTTCTTTTGTGATTCAGATAGAGCATGAAATGTTAAGCAACTTCCTAATTTACTCCTATTATCAAATGTTCTTTATTATCTTGGTATCTTTATTTGAAATGCAAGAATGTAAGTTTAGATGCCGGCCCATTTTTGGTGAACAACCTAGGTTGTCCTTGCTGATTGGTGGATAAATTCATCCACCAATCAAAAACTGCTATCCAGAGTTCTGAACCAAGAAAAGCTTAGATGCCTCCTTTTTCCTATAAAGATAGCAAGAGAACGAAGAAAAATTGATAATAGGAGTAAATTAGAGAGTTGCTTAAAATTGCATGCTCTATCTGAATCACAAAATAATTTTTTTGGGTTCAGTGTCCCTTTAACATAAAACTATCAAACTATGATGCACAAAAACCTTCAACATCCATTTCCCACCTGGATGCAAAGTTATTAAATATGAGCAATGCTCTTGTCACATAATAAACATTTACAGACACAAACAATAAGGTTTTGGCAGGGTACAAAGCAAACTGAAAATGCACCATGAATCATTTTTCATTATCAAAAAACAAAATGTTGTTACTGAGGTAGCTTATCAGGCACTCTTCTAGATTCACTAAAAGTTATCTGCAACCCATTCCCTATGATATTCTCTGCAGCTGATTCACAAAAGAAGGGATGTTTAGTGAGTTTTAGTGTAACAGCTGTATTGTAGGACATAAATTATTGCAACATGGGTGAGGCATAAAGGTGCAAATGGAGAGTGTATTTAGGCAAACTGACCTCTAAGCATTTATAACCTAAAGACCTCTCTCTGAGTGTTTCCTACTCTCTATGTCACATGTCTTCCCTCTGTGACACAGGTGTCTCATCTCTCTTTCCCCTCACCACATCCTCTCAGGTCCAGGGAACATCCACTAGCACGAGTGACTTTCCATTGTCTCACTACACTACCCAGCTGACCTCCATAGAGTGACTCAGATTGTGAGTGACCTCAGGAGCTTACGTACAAATATCCCTTTGCCATAGACACGTCTTCCACCTGCAGATACAATAGTCACACATGTAATTTTTGGGCGTAAGCTACTATGATGACATATTTACAGATCCCAAAGCATGTTCCCAAAATGTTAAAACAATAAGTATCCCTAATATGAAATATTAATGAACACTAAAATAACAGACATTTCACTCATAGTAACATGACAAAGTACAAGTGGAAACTTTCTTTTGTGAGGCTGTCTGTTGCCCATAAGATTTCCACCCAGTCATTAATTGCTTATAGTCATTTCTATGTGATTGTTTCCAACAAAGAATTGGGCGTGGATCTGTCAACACCTTTTTTTATTTGGCAAAATATCAATATTTTTACTGGTATTTTTCTATCTGGAGCATACAGTCAGATTCAGCCGTAATGAACATTTTGCTCCACAGTAAGTTTCCTAGACTATTACATTTTCATCAACACATTTAATTTGAATTCTTCAAGTCATTAATACATTAGTCTAGCTTTGTATTCATTGTTATTTATGCATAGTATATATCAGAAAGTAACGCAAAATTTGATTATGACCTAAGTTTACTAACATTGTAGAGACTATCAAGATATATTTCCAGCCTTCAAATCTCACTAACTATTCTGAATGTTGGTGTTAAGTAGCCAATGGCTATAGTGAGTTAATATGCTTTGCAGTAGACAGGAGCACAGACAAAAACAGACACATTGTAATTTATCACATTATTATTAATATTTTTATTAATAGTAATAATAGTAATAATGTATCCTATTGCCAGCCAACCCTTTTGAATTTGTTTGTTAAAGGGACATAAAACAAGTTGGGATAGAGACAAAATATAATATGTACTTTAATTACTTTACCTGCAAATTTATACAGCAGTGCCACGCAATTAACTCTTTCTTTTTAGTTTCTAAATTGTAAAGCTCTAACTCCCCCACACATTTCCTTCTATGGCTGTATCTATATCTATTGTTGTTTTGGTAGAATGCAAAAGTGCATAGGCAGTATCTGCTGGAGCCTGCCTAGAAGCTGTGAACTCAGTTGAAATACAATGCCTGTGTATAAACACTGATAAGGGGGATGGAGCAGATTGCTCCAGACAGCATGGTTTTGTGACTAATTTTGCTGATTTTTGAAAATTATTTTAAAATACTTGCTAGCAATTTTTAAACTATTTTTTATGCAAACTATTTTTCACTTAATTAGCACTTTTAGGATATGCACAGATCTCAACATGTTTTATGGCACTTTATTTAAAATGTGTTCATCTGCTAATTTCTACAAAAACAGCTAGTGCTACAAGCCAGCAGCAAATCCATTTTTTTATAGGGTCAGGATTGTCAAGAGCAAAAGTGAAGCTTACATATAAAACTACAAATTGAATGCCTTTCCAATAGGCATAAAATAATTTCACACATTAAGAGTAAAATACTGCAGCCAATATTATCATGTTCACAATTTGGCTGCGCTAATGTCACCGGCAAACGGTAGTTTACAATATGGCAATCAGGGAGCAAAGCCCGGTTAAAGGGGCAGTGTACTGGAAAGCTTGCTTAACCTTAATATGTTTCAATGTACTTATTAAACTAGCTCAGGAGATTAAAATACATTGGAAAAGGAACCTTTATGTTTTACTTGTTGAAACTACAACCCATTGTTTTAGAGAACTTGGACCATTAAAATTGGCTTAGACTCCTGGAGTCACAGGCCTCTTTATGTTCTCTGTCTATATGTACACAAAGATCTCCTTATATGATCTATCTCTTTAAAAAAGGCCCACAGTTAGGTACTGAAATGTTCTTATTCAAGTGTAAAAAAGCTGTTAATAATTGAAGACATGATCCTTTCATAGGGGCTGAGCCTGTAGGGAGAGCAGATCTTGATATCTTATCTCTCTATATACACAAATATATACAAATCTTATCTTTTGTACAGAAAGACATGGCGAGAACAATAGAAAAAATAACATTTTAGTACTCTCCTCTCTCCCACCCCACTAGGGAGCATAATTTATTCTGTACATTGTTGTTTACATAGCTCTTCTATAACCAGCACTACTGTATTTTATTTTTAAGTATAGGTAACTGTTTCAACAGGCAAATGCTGCTATTTCAAATATTTTACAATTATGAAGCATAGTAATGAGCACTGCTGATGCTCAAATGAAATATAGGTGACTTCACCTTCTTACATATTGAGGTATTCAGATAATTAGGTTGTTAATTCCTCGATATTTAATAAGGGATATTATCACTCATATTTCATTTGAGAGTCAGCAGTGCTCATTACTACGCTTCATAGTTGTAAAGTGTTTGACCTGCTGATGCCATATGGTGCTCAGCGTATTAGTCGGGTTTGGAATCGACTGGGTCTGGGTGAATCATTTCTATGTATTTTGTCTATTAACTCAGAGGACGAGTAAATTTATTATGTCATTGCAGCTATTTCAAATGACAAAATAAAGGTAAAGGAAACAAAAGCCATTGAACAACTGCAGCAAATACGGAGTTCTCAGGAGGTACTCAGAACATATTCCCACTTGACTGGTATGTAACAAACATTATGAGAGATCTCATAGGCAAACATGGAATACAAATATATACATAGCAGACATTCTAGTTCTCGGACAATATAATAGTAAAATATAAACTGTCTCTTTTATATTGAATAGTAATTGCACAAGCTAAGTAGAACTCAATCTATAAAGATATGAAAAAACTGCATCCCAAATATAGCTAATAAAATATTTATTTTTCAAATTAGTCACTGATTATACACACTGGGTCACTACTGTCATGTTGTGTAATTTCATGTAATGTGCCCCAAATGCCCCCAAAATACAGTGCAATATACTTTATTAAAAAAAAAAAGATAGTAGCATCTTATTTTTTAATAAAGTAACTGCACTTAGCAGTTTTTGGGGCTAAAGTTGACGGCTGAAAAGATGCAGTCTATGGGAACTGAGCTTTCCTTGTAAATATATATGTACAGGGAGTGCAGAATTATTAGGCAAATGAGTATTTTGACCACATCATCCTCTTTATGCATGTTGTCTTACTCCAAGCTGTATAGGCTCGAAAGCCTACTACCAATTAAGCATATTAGGTGATGTGCATCTCTGTAATGAGAAGGGGGTGTGGGTCTAATGACATCAACACCCTATATCAGGTGTGCATAATTATTAGGCAACTTCCTTTCCTTTGGCAAAATGGGTCAAAAGAAGGACTTGACAGGCTCAGAAAAGTAAAAAATAGTGAGATATCTTGCAGAGGGATGCAGCACTCTTAAAATTGCAAAGCTTCTGAAGCGTAATCATCGAACAATCAAGCGTTTCATTCAAAATAGTCAACAGGGTCGCAAGAAGCGTGTGGAAAAACCAAGGCGCAAAATATCTGCCCATGAACTGAGAAAAGTCAAGCGTGCAGCTGCCAAGATGCCACTTGCCACCAGTTTGGCCATATTTCAGAGCTGCAACATCACTGGAGTGCCCAAAAGCAGAAGGTGTGCAATACTCAGAGACATGGCCAAGGTAAGAAAGGCTGAAAGACGACCACCACTGAACAAGACACACAAGCTGAAACGTCAAGACTGGGCCAAGAAATATCTCAAGACTGATTTTTCTAAGGTTTTATGGACTGATGAAATGAGAGTGAGTCTTGATGGGCCAGATGGATGGGCCCGTGCTGGATTGGTAAAGGGCAGAGAGCTCCAGTCCGACTCAGACGCCAGCAAGGTGGAGGTGGAGTACTGGTTTGGGCTGGTATCATCAAAGATGAGCTTGTGGGGCCTTTTCGGGTTGAGGATGGAGTCAAGCTCAACTCCCAGTCCTACTGCCAGTTTCTGGAAGACACCTTCTTCAAGCAGTGGTACAGGAAGAAGTCTGCATCCTTCAAGAAAAAACATGATTTTCATGCAGGACAATGCTCCATCACACGCGTCCAAGTACTCCACATTGTGGCTGGCAAGAAAGGGTATAAAAGAAGAAAATCTAATGACATGGCCTCCTTGTTCAACTGATCTGAACCCCATTGAGAACATGTGGTCCATCATCAAATGTGAGATTTACAAGGAGGGAAAACAGTACACCTCTCTGAACAGTGTCTGGGAGGGCTGTGGGTTGCTGCTGCACGCAATGTTGATGGTGAACAGATCAAAACACTGACAGAATCCATGGATGGCAGGCTTTTGAGTGTCCTTTCAAAGAAAGGTGGCTATATTGGTCACTGATTTGTTTTTGTTTTGTTTTTGAATGTCAGAAATGTATATTTGTGAATGTTGAGATGTTATATTGGTTTCACTGGTAAAAATAATAATTGAAATGGGTATATATTTGTTTTTTGTTAAGTTGCCTAATAATTATGCACAGTAATAGTCACCTGCACACACAGATATCCCCCTTAAATAGTTATAACTAAAAACAAACTAAAAACTACTTCCAAAACTATTCAGCTTGATATTAATGAGTTTTTTGGGTTCATTG
This sequence comes from Bombina bombina, assembly GCF_027579735.1. Taxonomy (NCBI): domain Eukaryota; kingdom Metazoa; phylum Chordata; class Amphibia; order Anura; family Bombinatoridae; genus Bombina; species Bombina bombina. The sequence continues at coordinate 32,606,990 of NC_069507.1, read as the reverse complement.
AGAACATGGTTGTTGTTCAATAATAAAATTAATCCTCAAAAATACAACTTGCCTAATAATTCTGCACTCCCTGTATATGAATATATACATATATATTTATGTGTTAATATGTGTATACAAATATATATGTATATAATCATATGCATATATATTTACAATTTGCTGCCATCGCTGCACGACTTACCCCCTTTGCTGCGCTAGTTCTCATGGCGTGTCTCACGGCATGAGAATGTAGCTCCCATTGGAGCCTAAGGAAGCGCGCTCTCATAAACGCAATGCTTCCCAGAAATGCAAATGCGAGCAAACATTGTGGCTAACTTGTAATATCAGTGCACATTTGCATGGGCTGGTATTACTCATCGGAGTGCAAATATCACTTTTGCAAAAGTTAATTTTTGCGCTTCACTTAAAGGGACACTGAACCCAAATTTTTTCTTTCATGATTCAGATAGAGCATGAAATTTTAAGCAATTTTCTAATTTACTCCTCTTATCAAATTTTCTTCATTCTCTTGGTATCTTTATTTGAAATGCAAGAATTTAAGTTTAGATGCCGGCCCATTTTTGGTGAACAACCTGGGTTGTTCTTGCTGATTGGTGAATAAATTCATCCATAAATTCATCCAATAAAAAAGTGGTGTCTAGAGGTCTGAACCCAACAAAAAGCTTAGATTCCTTCTTTTTCAAATAAACATAGCAAGAGAACGAAAAAAGTAAATGAGAAAGTTGCTTAAAATTGCATGCTCTATCTGAATCACGAAAGAAAAAATGTGGGTTCAGTGTCCCTTTAATCTAGCCTAAAGTTAGCAAACATATTATAGAATTCTTATAAATTGAAACACACTAATTATCTATAACTCCAAGTAAATAATGCTTAAACAAAAATCTGTGGCATTGCATATTGCACAATTACCACAAGTCTTTGTCCTAGATTCATAAACATAAATCTCAATATTGAGATTGCCAAGGTGCCTCCATATATAGTAGAGATATTGTTTGAAATTAATTGAGCAACACTTCACCTATATCTCACCCATCAAACAAGAATTGCTAAGAATGCAGTGGAAAAGAAAAATAATAACCACAACACTTCAGAAACATGATTTCAATGTGGGTTATGTTTTTTGATTTTAAAATATTTGCATGTCTGTTTTTCTAGGATAAAGTAGTTTGGATAGAATCAAAAGGTTTGTGTAGGGGCCATGGGCATTCGGTGTGTTCTACCTGCGTGTTTAGGAGTTTTCACGTACACCTTCGGCAAGCATGTAAACTAATAATGAGGCTATTTCCCTGTAAAGTATATATCTTGTCTCACAGTTGTAGCTCATTATTTGAAAGCTGACAAGGTTGTCTTATTTTTGTTTCTATTTAACTTTTTTTGTGTTTCCTTAGAGAGGACTGTTTTATAGACAGATTTTTTTTTCATTGTAGTTTTTAAGTTCTGTATAATTTTGAAAGTTTTTTACAGTGAAATTTGTGTTATGAGATAGTTGCGGCATCAATGATTATACTAGAGAGTAACATGTAACTCTTGGCTGTGATGAGGAGCACATACAAATCCTTATGAATAAACTTTTTAATTGGAATGTAGCAGCTATTTTTTTCTACAAGATATAAATTTCACAGAGAGGTTTTCTAATCTGTTACAGAGAAGGCTTGCAAGCTACAGGTAATAAGTCATGTAGGTAAAGATGGAAGATATTTAGAAGTATAATAATAATAGTAATAATAATAGTTATGCATGTACATTTGTTAGTTGTTTATGGATTTGCACAGATATTTATGTGTTGCACTTTAACACTAATAAGTCCAGTACCAACAAATAGCCGAATGAAGCTACCAGTGGCCATATTCAATTAATGCACATGTCTAATAATAATAATAATAATACTAATACTAATAAAAACAATAACAATAATCAATGCCATATGCTTTACAATAACATTGAACAACTATGTGCTGCATATAGGCAGTCTGGATTAGGAGCATTTTGGATTAGGAGCAAAAGCAGCCCTTATCTACTTTGCACCCCCGCAGTCAGGGTAGGAGGGTCAAAAGTAAAAAAATTTAAATTTAACAGATCATACAACAGTAATAATTAACAAAGCAGTCAATCCCCAATAAGTTTTAAAAATACTTCAATCAGCTTCAGATTTGTATGTGTTCATACAGCCAATCATAGGCTTATCCAGCTAATTCATTGAGCATTGTAAAGGAAACATTGTCTCCCCCTACAGGAAGGTGTATTCACTGTATTCACTGACACAACCAAATTTATGTCACACATGTTTAACAACTGTCTTTGCTAAAATAATAATGTGCAATATAACATTTTCAACATTATTTTTTTATGCATATAAAAAACTTTTATAATGCTTAAATCACACATCCCATAATATTACCTTAATGACACTGAAGCTTAGTTGACAAATATACAGTTATAGTACAGCTACAACAAGCTAAAGGAACATGGATTCTGTTCTGCGTTTAAAAATAGATCAACTAGATAAGCTCTTGTTCTTGTCTCAGTTTCTCAAATGATATGAAACCTTTGTTCTGCTTCACTCACATTTGGCTGACAAGATCTGAAGTGACCATACCGTCATTGTGTATCTGTCTGTTCATCTGTTTATTGGCAGCTGGGTTTGTAGCAGCTCATTCGGCTAATGCACAACCCGTAACCTGTCAGGTATAATATAGCAGGAAGGAAATGTTACCACTCTATATGATTTGTGACATTAATATATATATATATAAATATATATATTTCCAAGAAATAGCCAGTGACACATATTGTTATAACAGACAAGCCACAATGAAAGAAAACAAGTTGATGGCCTGTGCCCAAAATGCTTGTTCTTCCTATTCAGTCGTAATGTCAACTATTTCAAGGACAATGTCAAAATATATTTGTCATGGAACAATGTGTTGTTTTCTTACAGACTGGCTTATGTCATCTGCTTGGAAGGAATCTAATGTTTGTCTTTTTTTATCCTTACTGCTGGAGTGATAATAAAGGCTACCTGAAATTATTAGGATCTGTGGTTGCCAACTTGTGAGCAATACTGTTTTTCTTGCTCAAGTTCTAAGCCTGTGCATTAATTTCCCCAGTCCAGACATTGGGGCCTATTTATCATTGTGTCAGTCTCAACGCATTCGCTGGAGTCAATACACTCGCCAGTCATCGCTACCGCAAATCGACATATGACGGGTGACGGTCTTATTTATTAAAAAGTCTGTCAAAAACACGTACGTCAAGTACGGAGCAATGAGCATCGGACTGTTGATAAATAAGAGTCATCAATGTTGTGGATAATCATTTTTTTCCAACTTTATTTATACCATTTCATTACTGTCCATTAACAAGCACATTTCTCTAAAGTTAATCTTTTATTTTTTATCTGTTAATGTCCAAAAAATAGCTATATTTATACCTGAACAAATAATATCTCATAGAAAGTTATTTTCTATGTATTTGTTATACAAAAAACTGATTTATGATATTTCCACATAAATTAATGTGTATTTGTATTTCTAGAAAACATGATATGCCTATCTCATGTTTTTTTGTTTTTTAAAATGATTATTAATGCTAGAATTTGTACATATATCTTTGCACATATATATATATATATATATATATATATATATATATATATATATATATATATATATATATATATATATATATATACATATATATATATATATATATATATATATATATATATATATATATATATATATATATATATATATGTTATGTCCAAAATCTTTTGCAAATATATTTACGTCCCTAAATTCCTTTTTTTTTTGTTCTAAACAATGTTGTCTTTCATATCTCTGTGTTTATTTATATCACTATATGTATATAGTGTAAATGTATTATTATTCTGAGCAGGAATAATTGTGAATATAACATGTAATCAGGGTATCATATGTATTTATTTGCAATCAATGGATATTTTAAGAACTGGGCCAGTTTTCTCTCTGCAGCTGTGTAACCCCTCCTGATTGCAGTCTAGTTTTAAACACCACCCCTACACAGGTGTTATAAAAAAGGCTGGCATATAAGATTACATTTCTTAATAAAAATGAAATTCAAGAGAAGGAAGAAAAACACTAGGCTAGATTATGAGTTTTTGTCGGTAAGGCTGTGCAGTGCAAATAAGCCTTTTTTTCTCACCGCTCACTTAAGACAACGCTGGTATTAGATAGAATTGAGCTTGCATTCTTTTGGCTGATTGCATCAGCCAAAAGGATTTTTCCTACCTTAATTCCGATTGGCTGATAGGATTCTATCAGCTAATTGGAATTGAAGGGACGCCATCTTGGATGACATCACTTAAAGGAACCTTCATTCTTCAGTCGCCGTCAGATGGAAGAGGATGCTCCGCGTTGGATGTCTTCAAGAACGACCCGCTCCGCTCTGGATGGAAGAAGATAGAAGATGCCACCTGGATGAAGACTTCTGCCAGTCTGGATGTCCTCTTCTGCCTGGATCGGATGAAGAGTTCTGCCCCTCTGGACGTCCACTTGTGCCCGACTGGGTGAAGACAGCTCAACGTAGGGTGATCTTCAAGGGGTTAGTGTTAGGTTTTTTTAAGGGGGGATAGGGTGGGTTTTAGAGTAGGGTTGGGTGTGTGGGTGGTGGGTTTCAATTTTTGGGGGGTGTATTGTATTTTTTTTACAGGTAAAAGAGCTGATTACTTTGGGGCAATGCCCAGCAAAAGGCCCTTTTAAGGGCTATTTGTAATTTAGTGTAGGGTAGGGAATTTTATTATTTTGGGGGGCTTTTTTATTTTATTAGGGGGATTAGATTAGGTGTAGTTAGTTTAAAAAAATTTAATTCTTTTTTTATTTTTTGTAATTTAGTGTTTGTTTTTTTTTGTACTTTAGTTCATTTAATTTAATTGTATTTAATTGTAGTTAATTGTAGCTAATTTATGTAATAAATTTAATGATAGTGTAGTGTTAGGTGTAATTGTAATTTAGGTTAGGATTTATTTTACAGGTAAATTTGTACATATTTTAACTAGGAAGTTATTAAATAGTTAATAACTACTTAATAACTATTTTACCTAGTTAAAATAAATACAAAGTTGCCTGTAAAATAAAAATAAACCCTAAGATAGCTACAATGTAACTATTAGTTATATTGTAGCTAGCATAGGGTTTATTTTATAGCTAAGTATTTCGTTTTAAATAGGAATAATTTATTTAATTGTAGTAAATTTATTTAGATTTATTTAAATTATATTTACGTTGGGGGGGTTAGACTTAGGGTTAGACTTAGGTTTAGGGGTTATTAAATTTAATATAGTAGCGGCGACGTTGGGGTGGCAGATTAGGGGTTAATAAATGTAGGTAGGTGTCGGCGATGTTAGGGATGGCAGATTAGAGGTTAATAAAATTTAACTAGTGTTTGCGAGGCGGGAGTGCAGCGGTTTAGGGGTTAATATATTTATTACAGTGGCGGCAATGTCCAGTCGGCAGATTAGGGGTTAAACATTTTAGTTAAGTGTTTCCGATGTGGGGGGGGGGGCTCGGTTTAGGGGTTAATAGGTAGTTTATGGGTGTTAGTGTACTTTGTAGCACTTTAGTTAAGAGTTGTATGTTATGGCATTAACCCATAAAACTCTTAACTACTGACTTTTAAATGCGGTAGGAGTCTGGACAGGAGAAGGTGTACCGCTCACTTTTTCAAGCAATCCTAATACCGGCGTTAGGAAAATCCCATTAAAAAGATAGGATACGCAATTGACATAAGGGGATTTTCGGTATGCGGAAATCACGGGAAAAAAAGTAAGCGGTACACCTGTACCTGCCTGACTCGTAATACCAGCGGGCGTTAAAAGCAGCGTTGGGACCCCTCAATGCTGCTTTTTAAGGCTAACACAAGACTCGTAATCTAGCCGACTGAAAATAGCATGACAGTAAAAAGGTGATCATAATTTCTGCTGTATCTGAATAATGACAGTTTAAAGTTAGGTGGGCTATCCCTTTGAGCTATCAGTTTAAGATTATATTGAATCAAACATCAATTCAAATTTTAAAATCCTTGTCTAAAATATTACACTGTGGCCCACTGCGGATTAGGTCCGCAAGACCTCGCTGAATGCGGAGAGCATTACGCTCTCGGTATTCAGCATTGCACCAGCAGCTCACAAGAGCTGCTGGTGCAACACCGCCCCTGCAGACTCGTGGCCAATGGGCCGCCAGCAGGGGGGTGTCAATCAACCTGATCGTACTCGATCGGGTTGAATTGTGGTGATTCCTGTCCGCTTGCTCAGAGCAGGCGGATAGGGTTATGGAGCAGCGGTCTTTGTGACCGCTGCTTCATAACTGCTGTTTCTGGTGAGTCTGAAGACTCGCCAGAAACACGGGCTATCAAGCTCATTTTGGAGCTTGATAGATAGGCCCCTGTGTGTCCTAATGTCAGCATCAATGTTTATCTTTAATACTAATTTCACATATACATACTTTCAAAGTATAATACACAATGTAACAAATGGCATTTACAAGTTCTGATGAGTGATCAATGACACAAGTATCGAGCAATTTGATTCGTTAGTGATAGTAGAAAAAGTATATTTAAATCAGATTGGCTGATGTCAAAAATCATGTGATTATGCATTTCCCAATCAAAAGTGGTGGAAAATTTCACTAGTTTGTGGGTTGTTTAGGAGTCTGCGTCAAATTTGGAGCAAAAAGTATTGAGTCAAATTTGGTGCAAAGTGGAGAGTGGGATTTGTATTACATGCCTTAAACATGGTGCAAATATAAAAAAAAAATTGTAAAAAAAAAAAGGAAGTTAGCTATATTATGTTATGTATTTATTTCATGTTTAATATACATGTCAATTAAATAATATGGTTAAATGGATAATATTGAAAAAATTAATTTAATAAACTATAAAGCAGGGGTGTCCAGACTTTGGGGATATAGTTTCCACTAGGGATCAGCAGTGCTTTGTGAGTCCTGAGCAGTACTTCTACTATATGTTGCACCCGTTCATAGGAGTTAAACACATAGAAGTGGACGGTCGCTAGTCCTAAAATACATGCTTTTTTTTATTATAATGGCTCTTTAATGTCGGTAATGTTAGTCCACTGACTGGAAGTCTATGGGGCTGATTTATTAAGGTCCGTATTCAGCTGTTTGCAGCTGTTTCCGTGTGAGCCTTTAGGCTTGCCAGAAACAGGAGTTAAGAAGCAGCGTTCTTAAGACTGCTGCTCCTTAACTTGTCCGCCACCTCTGAGGCGGCAGACTGCAATCCGACCAATCAGATACGACCAGGTTGATTGACACAGTCCTTCTAGCGGCCGCAAATCTGCAGGGGCCGGAATTGCACAAGTATTTCACTAGAAATGCTTGTGCAATGATAAATGCCAACAGCGTATGCTGTCTGCATTTATCGATGTGTGTGGATCATGTCAGCCCGCACAATGGTAAATAGGCCCTAATGTGTTTAAATCCCACAAAATGTGGACCCTTTGCTATGCTGTTTTTTTTTGTTTTGTTAAAGGGACAGTCTAGTCAAAAGTAAACTTTCATGACTTTCCAATTTTCTTCTTGTCATCAATTTTGCTTTGATCTATTGGTATTAGTTTCTGAAAGCTAAACCTAGTTAGGCTCAAACTGATTTCTAAACCGTTGAAAACCGCCTGTTATCTCAGTGCATTTTGACAGTTTTTCACAGTTAGACAGCGCTAGTATATGTGTGTCATATAAATAACATTGTGCTCACACCGGTGTAGTTATTTAGGAGTCAGCACTGATTTGCTAAAATGCATGTCTGTCAAAAGCACTGAGACAAGGGGGCAGTCTGCAGAAGCTTTGATACAAGGTAATTGCAAAGGTAATAAGAGTATTAATATTACAGTGTTTGTTATGCAAAAACTGGGGAATAGGTAATAAAGGGATTATCTATCTTTTTAAACAATAAAACATAGTAGATTGTCTCTTTAAAATCCTTCCATCCTCCATTGTATTCAGTCTCTTTATAAACTTGAAGTTTTCTATATCACCCCCTACCTTTAAGCTATTAAGATCCTGACATCTTTCATTGCAAGTTTACTGCATAGACCATGTACCTGTTTAGCAGAACCTTTGAACAGTTTCTAATGCATTAATATCTTCTGTAAATACGCTGACCAGAACTGTACACATATTCAGCATGAGGTCTAACTAGTGCTCTATAAAGTGGCACAAGAACCTCACTGTTTCTGCAGCTAATCTATCTTCCTTTACCACCCAGCGTTTTACTTGCTGTTCCTGCTGCGCAGTTTTCCTTTACCAAATTTCAAACAATCTGAAATAATAAATCCTCAATCCCATTCCTTATTTGTTACTGTCAGTAAAGTACCAATGGGCTACATTTATAGACGCTTATCAGGCTGCTGAGCGTTAGGTTGGGTTGAGATAAATTATAATGACGCTCATGTCATCTTTATCATTAGTGGGGTACAGTAACATCTGTAAGAGCCCCAATACTGGACATCAAACATGAACTGCTAAACAATAATTATAACCCCAGCAATTCAGAGAAACACACTTGTTAAACAGGTTATGTAAATATCGGTAATTGTAAGATATTTGCATTCTGTTTATTAATCTGTTTTATTAGGGTAAAGTAGTTTCATCGGGATAGAACAAAAGCTGTCCCCAGGTCATGGGAGATCCTGGGCATTTTAGAGTTAGGGTCAGGATTTTTTTTACCTACATTTAGGACCAGCAGGAGACTAGGGGGCCTATTTATCAAAGCGTCAACTATGTTGCATTCGCCGGCGTCAATACGCTTGCCAGACATCTCCTTATTTATCAAAAAAGCCATCAAAACACGCACTACAAGTATGGTGCAAAGAGCATGGGACTGGTGTTAACTAACAGTCATCGATGTCACAGTTATTCGGGTTTTTCCCAACTTTATTTATACCATTTCATTACTCCATGAACAAGCACATTTCTCTAAAGCTAATCTTTTATTTTGCATCTGTTAATATACAAGAAATAGCTACATTTATACCTCAACAAAAAATATCTCACAGAAAGTTATTTTTATATTTATTTGTTATGCAAAAAAATCTGTTATATGATTCTTTCACATAAATGAATGTGTATTTGTATTTCTAGAAGTCATGATATGCTTTTATCTCATGGTTTTTTTTAAATAAATGATTATTAATGCTAGAATTTGTACATATATCTTTGCACATACTTGTATATATATATATATTTATAAATAATTGGGTGTTTGGATCAGCAAATTAATTTTAATCTATCAAATAACTGAAGGACACAATAATATTTCAGTAGTGAAATCAGGTTTATTGGATTAACAGAAAATGTGCAATATGCATCCAAGCGAAATTAGACAAGTATATAAATTTGGGCACCCTTGTCATTTTGTTGATTTGAATACCTGTAACTACCTAGCACTGATTAATTGGAACACACAATTGGTTTGGTGAGCCAATTAAGCCTTGAACTTTATAGACAGGTGCATCCAATCATGAGAAAAGGCATTTAAGGTGGCCAATTGCAAGTTGTTGTTCTCTCCTCTGAAGAGTGGCAACATGGGGGCCTGAAAACAACTCTCAAATGACCTGAAAACAAAGATTGTTCAACATTATGGTTTAGGGGAAGGCTACAAAAAGCTATTGCAGAGATTTAAGCTGTCAGTGTCCACTGTGAGGACCATAGTGAGGAAATGGAAGACCACAGGCACAGTTCTCGTTAAGGCCAGAAGTGGCAGGCCAAGTAAAATATCGGAGAGGCAAAAGATGGTGAGAATGGTCAAAAACAGCCCACAGACCACCTCCTAAGACCTACAACATCATCTTGCTGCAGATGGTGTCACTGTGCATCGTTCAACAATTCAGCACACTTTGCACAAGGAGAAGCTGTATGGGAGAGTGATGTGGAAGAAGCCTTTTCTGCACACATGCCACAAACAGATTTGCTTGAGGTATGCAAACGCACATTTGGCCAAGCCAGATTCATTTTGGAAGAAGGTGCTGTGGATTGATGAAACAAATATTGAGTTATTTAGTCATAACAAGGAGCGGTATGCATGGCGGCAAATGAACACAGCGTTCCAAGACAAATACTTGCTACCCACAGTAAAATTTGGTAGATGTTCCATCATGCTGTGGGACTGTGTGGCCAGTGCCGGTACTGGGAATCTTGTTAAAGTTGAGGGTCACATAGATTCCACTCAATATCAGCAGACACTTGAGAATAATGTTGAGGAATCAGTCACAAAGTTGAAGTTACGCCGGAGCTGGATATTTCAACAAGACAACAACCCAAAACACTGCTCAAAATCTACTATGGCATTTATGCAGAGGAACAAGTACAATGTTCTGGAATGGCCATCCCAGTCCCCAGACCTGAATATCATTGAAAATCTGTGGGGTGATTTGAAGCGGGCTGTCCATGCTCGACAACCATCAAACCTAACTGAACTGGAGATGTTTTGCAAGGAGGATTGGTCCAAAATACTTTTATCCAGAATCCAGACACTCATTATAGGCTATAGGAAGCATCTAGAGGCTGTTATTTCTGCTAAAGGAGGCTCTACTAAATATTAATGCAATATTTCTGTTGGGGTGCCCAACTTTATGCACCTGTCTAATTTTGTTTTGATGCATATTGCACATTTTCTGTTAATTATTTGCAATCAATGGATATTTTAAGAGCTGGGCCAGTTTTCTCTCTGTACCTGTGTAACCCCTCCTGATTGCAACCTAGTTTTAAAACCACCCCTTCACAGGTGTTATAAAATGGGCTGGCATATAAGATGACATTTCTTACTGAAAAAGAAATTCAAGTGAAGGAAGAAATACACTGAAAATAGCATGCCAGTAAAGAGGTGATTTTAATTTCTGCTGTATCTGAATCATGACAGTTTAAAGTTAGGTGGGCTATCCCTTTGAGCTATCATTTTAAGATTATATGGAATCAAACATCAATTTGAATTTTAAAATCCTTGTCTAAACTATTACACTGGGTGTCCTAATGTCAGCATCAATGTTTATCTTTAATACTAATTTCACATATACATACTTTGAAAGTATAATACACAATGTAACAATACACAATGTAACAAATGGCACTTACAAGTTCTGATGAGTGATCAATGACACAAGTATCGAGCAATTTGATTCGTTAGTGATAGTTTATAATGTGTATTTGAAACAGATTGGCTGATGTCATAAATCATGTGATTTTGCATATTCCAATCAAAAGTGGTGGAAAAATTCAGTAGTGTGTGGGTTGTTTAGGAGTTTGCGTCATAATTGGTGCGAAAAGTGTTGAGTCAAATATGGCTCGAAGTGGATAGTGGGACTTGTATTACATGGCTTAAAAAATGATGCTCATAGAATTTTCCAAAAAATACAAAAGAAGTTAGCTATATTATTTTGTGTATTTATTTCATTTGTATCTCTATATCTATTAGTGAAACAAGTTTGGGGCAAAATTTTGCACCAAATTTGTAGACATAATATGGTCCTCTTGCTTTGTAATGAGAGAAAAAGTTGTAGCATAATCCATAACTAGTAATGTATTTTTCATGTTTATCCCTCTATTTACTATTGCACCAAATGTGGAGCAATAATATTGTTTGTGTCATAATTCCACCTTAACTTCTATCTGTCCACCTTTATTGTTGCCCTATATAAGGCTATCAGCAACACCTGGTTGTTGCTTGATTATTGAAGTTGTGATCTTGATTGTTACCTTGAACTCTCAGCTCATCCTAATTGCAAGCCTCTACCTACACAGCCTTAAATACCTTTGTATATTTAACCTGCACAACTAATCTGAATTCTCAGCTTACCCTCATTCAGCATACTTATCAACTGTTCTGAGTTCTCTTTTTGCCGTAGCTGGAATCCTGACGTCATCCATCACCGCCTCACATCTGAGTCACAACCACCTAACAGACGCTGCTCAGAGCTTACGCAGCACACGCTTCCCTGCAAACATCCAGTAGCGTCTCTGTCACAGAGTCAGACGCCGCTTCAGTTAAACACCCCACGCTTCTCCACTGTTCAGTAACCGCAAGTATCTTTTTGTATGCACTCTCAAATTGAACTATTTCCTCAAGTAAATGCTATAAGTTACCTGTGCATATTGTCTCTCAAACCTGAATCACATTTGCCGAATATAACAGAACTTCCTTGTTTCTCATTTGACCTCAGTCTTATTTATAATTAACTCTAGAGAGTTTATGAGTCTAAATCACAAATCATTACCTTCATTAACCCTAGAGTATCAAGTTATAACTTGTGGGGTAATCTTATTCTAATAGCTACTAATATAAATCTGCTAATACCTTATGCATCACTCATCTAAAGCTATATGAGCTGAATATAAGGAATCAGCTACAAGCCTAATATTTTTAACTGTCAGGAATTTAGTTCATGATAGAATAATCAAGCCTTACAATTCATTGAATTTCAACTCTTAACTATGGATCCTGCAGCTATGGCTAATGAAATAACCAGTCTAAACCAGAAGGTAGAAATATTAGCCCAGGGTTTAACAGAGTTGAAAAATGAAAATAATACTTTGAAACGTATTTTGAATGACTTTATAACGCAAAAGGCTGCTGAACACCCAGAACCTAAAATTAACCCTCCATGTGTGTTTACCGGTACTCGCGCACGTTTTCGCGAGTTTCGCAACGCCTGTTATTTGATGTTTTTAATGAAACCTAAAACATATTACTCTGACAGAGTAAAAGTATGCACTGTGATTTCTTACTTAAGTGGTGAACCTAGGTTGTGGGCGGATAAATTTTTTGAAGTTAATGATCCCATATTAGGTTCCCTGGAGGAATTCTTCAAAGCAATGGCCCTCTTGTATGAAGATAGAAACACACAATTAACTGCAGAAAATAACCTGAGAACACTGAAGCAGGGTAAAAGACCTGTTGAAGACTACGTCGCGGAGTTCCAGCTATGGGCCACGGAGTCTCAGTGGAACTCAGTCTCCCTACGCAACCAGTTCAGATTGGGACTGTCCGAACATCTAAAAGATGAGCTCTCCCGTATTGAATTTCCTGACACCCTAGAGTCACTCATAAAGATCTCTATCTCTATGGATAGGAGATACAGGGAACGCCGAGCGGAAAAAGTTCCATCTGAACTCTACCCCAAGAAGTATCATGTACCCCAAGTGGAGAAAACTACTACAAGTCCTGTGCCTATGGAAATTGGAACAATAAAAGGTCCATTAACTTATGAGGAAAAACAACGAAGAAGGAATTTAAATCTATGTATGTATTGTGGAAACAAAGACCACACTGTATCCACTTGTCCAAACCTGATACGCCAAAAGAGGGGTAAGATATTGATAGTTAATCCACAACAAAAGTCTAAAGTGATGTCACACTTAACCATTTCATTGTCTTTAAAGTGGGATCAACATCTTCTCAGGAATGAAGCAATGATCGATTCAGGGGCATTCGGTATGTTTATGGATCAAACATATGTAACTGTAAATAAAATGCCTAGTGTGTCAAAGCAATTTCCTGTGCATGTGAAAGTTATTGACGGATCCACTCATTTAAAAGGTCCTATAACACACCACACCATCCCCCTACTAACCACATCAGGTAATGGGCATACTGAATATATCACATTTGATATACTACCTAACTCAATACACCCTGTTATTCTGGGCTTCCCCTGGTTACAGACACATAACCCAAGTATAGATTGGACTACAAACACTATACAGTTCTCATCTCAATACTGTACCACAACCTGTTACCCCATTCTCTCTTTGAACCACATACAAACTCAAATACCCACAGAATATACCGAATTTTCAGATGTTTTTAACCTGAAAGAAGCAGAAAATTTACCACCACATAGGCCATTTGATTGCCCTATTGACACTAAGCCAAATACCACTATACCTTTTGGTAAGATATATCCTATGTCTAAAAAAGAGTTGCAACACCTTAGAGAATATCTCGACGAAAATTTAAGAAAAGGGTTTATATCCACATCCACATCTCCAGCAGCTGCTGGAATGTTTTTTGTGACCAATAAGGATGGCACCTTACGCCCAATTATTGACTATAGGGGTTTAAATGCCATCACAGTGAAAAACCGCTATCCACTTCCACTCATCCCCGAACTTTTAGAAAGATTAACTGATGCCCAAATCTTTACCAAACTTGATTTGAAGGGGGCATATAATCTTATTCGCATGAGGAAGGGTGATGAGTGGAAGACAGCATTCAAGACCCGATATGGCTTATTCCAGTATAATGTAATGCCGTTTGGTTTGACAAATGCTCCAGCGACATTTACATTTTTTATTAATGAGATTTTTAAGGATTTATTGGATATCTGCGTAGTGATATATTTAGATGACATCTTAATATATTCAAAATCCATGTCCGACCACATTAAACACGTACGATGGGTTCTAATGAGATTAAGGGAACATCAACTTTATGCTAAGTCTGAAAAATGTCAATTCCATGTAAAGACAATCAAATTCTTGGGTTATATCATCTCCCCAACTGGCATAGAAATGGACCCTGACAAGGTAAAAGCTGTATTGGAATGGCCAACACCTACTAGTTTGAAATCTCTTCAAAGGTTCTTAGGCTTTTCCAACTTTTACAGAAGATTCATACAGGGATATTCTTCTATTGCTCAACCTCTAACTAAGTTAACAGGAAAAAACAGATTCAGCTGGACAAACGAAGCAAATGAAGCTTTCAAAAAACTGAAAGAATGTTTCACATCAGCTCCAATCTTACAGCTTCCAGATCCAGATGCGGATTACACTTTAGAGGTTGATGCCTCAAATGTTGGGGTTGGGGCTATTCTATCTCAACAACGCGTTGGTTCACAAGTTCACCACCCAGTTGCCTTCTATTCGCGTCTCTTGACACCCGCAGAAAGAAATTACTCCGTAGGAGATCTTGAGCTTTTGGCAATAAAAGTCGCTTTGGAACACTGGAGGCATATCTTGGAAGGTACACTCAAACCTTTCTTGGTCCTGACCGACCATAAAAATCTGCAATACCTGAAGAAAAATAAGACGCTATCATCACGACAAGTCCGCTGGTCGCTCTTCCTGGATCGCTTCAATTTTCTCATACACTATAGACCAGGTTCCAAAAATACCCAAGCAGATTTACTTTCCAGAACTTTCCAAAGTATCCCCGAAAAGGAAGGGGCACAAAACATCATTCCCTCTCACAAATTTCTAGCCTCTATTACATCATTCCATTCCGACTTACTAACTGCTCAGCGTATGGATTCCAAAATCCCCCAGATGTGTACCAAAGAAACCAAGTCTGGTTTATTTCACTTTGACAATTTGATATATGTACTGCCATCCCTGAGAAAACAATTACTCCATCATTACCACGATAATCCTCTATCAGGACATCCAGGAATTACCAAAACCCTTGAATTGTTGAATAGAGAGTATTGGTGGCCAAGGATGAAACAAGACATATGTGACCATATCAACAATTGTCAAATCTGTTCCTGATACAAGCGAATACCACGCAAACCCTTCGGATTGTTGTCTCCCTTACCCATTCCTGACACACCTTGGCATATGATATCAATGGACTTCATTGTAGATCTACCACCATCAAGGAATCACACTTGTATCTTAGTGGTTGTAGATCATCTCACCCGTATGGGACATTTCATCCCCTTAAAGAAGATCCCTACTGCTACAACCACAGCAAACTACTTCATCTCGCATATTGTAAAATTACATGGACTACCTCTTTCAATAGTAACAGATAGGGGAACACAGTTCACTTCCAGATTCTGGAGGGAATTGTGTCGTCTTATGAAGATTTCACCAAGGTTCACAACAGCTTTTCACCCACAGTCTAATGGTTTAACAGAACGTCTAAACCAAACTTTGGAACAGTACCTAAGGTGCTACATTTCACATATCTAAGATGACTGGTCTGACTGGCTCCCGATGGCAGAGTTCGCCTACAATAATTCAATCAACACATCCACTAAAATGTCATCGTTTTACGCCTCCTATGGATATCATCTGAGAACAATACCCACCACTACAACCACCTCTTCCTCACCATACACCGTAGCATACTTTACTGAGTTACAAAATACTTTACCTTTATTGAAAAAACATTTGGAGAATGCAAAAAGCAAACAAAAACTTTACTTTGATAAAAAGCATTCACCTCCCCCTCCGTATGCACCTGGTGATCGAGTTTGGTTGTCTACAAAGAACCTGAAGCTAAAGGTCCCCTGCAAAAAATTGGCAAACCAATTTATTGGACCTTTCAGGATAAAGAAAATCCTCAACCCCAATGCAGTGGTGCTCCATTTACCCAGAAATCTAAGGATCCATCCATCTTTCCATGTGTCTCTCTTGAAACCTTACTCTGGACATTCCGATACACTGCCTGAGGATGATGTCTCTGAGGATACTATATGTGAAGATCAGTCTGAGTTTGAGGTTGAGAAGATCCTCGATTCCCGCAATCGTTGGAGACGGGTGGAATATCTGGTTTGTTGGACTGGCTATGGTCCCGAAGAGGATTCTTGGATTCCCCTGCGAGACGTTCACGCTCCTGATCTACTGCGTGACTTCCATCTTCGTTGCCCAACAAAACCTGGCTCGGTGAACCCAGGAGGGTCACCTTGAGAGGGGGGATCTGTCATAATTCCACCTTAACTTCTATCTGTCCACCTTTATTGTTGCCCTATATGAGGCTATCAGCAACACCTGGTTGTTGCTTGATTATTGAAGTTGTGATCTGGATTGTTACCTTGAACTCTCAGCTCATCCTAATTTCAAGCCTCTACCTACACAGCCTTAAATACCTTTGTATATTTAACCTGCACAACTAATCTGAATTCTCAGTTTACCCTCATTCAGCATACTTATCAACTGTTCTGAGTTCTCTTTTTGCCGTAGCTGGAATCCTGACGTCATCCATCACCGCCTCACATCTGAGTCACAACCACCTAACAGAAGCTGCTCAGAGCTTACGCAGCACACGCTTCCCTGCAAACATCCAGTAGCGTCTCTGTCACAGAGTCAGACGCCGCTTCAGTTAAACACCCCACGCTTCTCCACTGTTCAGTAACCGCAAGTATCTTTTTGTATGCACTCTCAAATTGAACTATTTCCTCAAGTAAATGCTATAAGTTACCTGTGCATATTGTCTCTCAAACCTGAATCACATTTGCCGAATATAACAGAACTTCCTTGTTTCTCATTTGACCTCAGTCTTATTTATAATTAACTCTAGAGAGTTTATGAGTCTAAATCACAAATCATTACCTTCATTAACCCTAGAGTATCAAGTTATAACTTGTGGGGTAATCTTATTCTAATAGCTACTAATATAAATCTGCTAATACCTTATGCATCACTCATCTAAAGCTATATGAGCTGAATATAAGGAATCAGCTACAAGCCTAATATTTTTAACTGTCAGGAATTTAGTTCATGATAGTTTGATTAGAAAGGGTATACAAATTCTCTTGCAGCATCGAACATAAACTTTCTGTGTTTTCAGACTCCCATTGAGTTCTATGGCATTCGTGACCTCAAGGGTGGCGGATTGAAAACCAGGTACGCTGAGTCAGAAAAGACGTTAGCGTAAATGTAGAATTTTTGATATCTTAGTGAGAGGTTCAAATAGGAGGGCGAATGGACACAATTCCGCTTGAATACCATTGTTTTCATCTTGCATCGATCTGCATTGGATTGAGATTGCGGGATCGTATTTTACATCACAAATTTCAAAATTTGTCGTTCTTGACGCTTTGATAACTATGGCGGATCAATCTCGCAACAAATACGACGCGGAATTCCAGCGTATTTTCAGTTGATGCTTTGATAAATATGCCCCTAGAGGTGTAGGGTCAGTGTTATTGAGACCCTTGAATGTTAGGGTCAGGATTTTGTGTTTTATTCTGAAGGCTAGAGCAAGCCAGTTAACTGATTGGCAGAGAGGTGAATATTGTAAAATTAGTTTGTTTATTTCCTCTGAATCTGAATGCAAATATTAGGTACCACGCAACAACATTTCTAAAAATTTGAATGCTTAAAACATGTGCATTTGATATGTGGTAGCAAATCTGGGAATTGCAAATGTAAGTCTGTGAAAAAGAGAAATAAATATTTCAGGTCATGTCATTTTAATACAATCCTAATACTTTCATTGTGATATTGCTCACATATAAAATAGTTTTTACTCTTTATGTGACTCAAACTTATTTACCTTGTACATTATTCCAGATGCTATGAAAATGACGGATGTAAAGAAATAAAATATTATACCCTGGACTATACTTTATTCTCCTAATGCCAGTAAATAACCTAAAAGTACAAATTTCTTCGCAAAATAATCGCCAGTCGCGTCCTAATGAGGTTGATGATTTGAATGCAAATCATTTTGTAATCCGTTCTCTTGCTTTGTTTTGTGTAGAAAATTTATACTTTGAGTTAAGAAAATTGCAACAGAAGCTAAATGCAAATTATTTTTGTGTCTCCAATGAAGGTACTGAAATGTTACGTTTACATAATTCAAATATAATCATTTATAAAATTGCTGATACTCCTTTAGGAATTTTAGTGTTGTAGCCCTTATTTGTTTATGCTTTAGATGTCAGACTAAAATTTGTTTTAGGAAGTCGGCCTTTTGGCCTTAATTAAACTTGAACTGAATGTCACCGAGCGGCCATAAAGGAAAATAACTCTACAAAATATTTTCCGCCGGTCTCAATAAACCTTATTCTTGAAGACTTTCTTTAATGGTTTTTTCGTATTCTTTGCCGTGTTTATTTTTGAAAACTCAGTGCTCGTTTGATTACCATTTTATTTAGAAATGTTCCAGCTAAGAATTAGGGCCCAATTCTAAGAAATCTCACCAGTACTGTGAAGCCTCTGGCGTCGATTTATGAAGCAGCAGATGCTTCTTCCGACCCACTCTGCGTCAGGTCCACCTGAAGCGGAAGTTAAAGGGACATAAAACAGGTTGAGATCTGTGCATATCCGAAAAGGGCAAATAAATTAAAAATAGTTTGCATAAAAAAATTGTTTAAAAATTGCTGGCAAGTATTTTAAAATAATTTTCAAAAATAAGCAAAATTTATTACATAGCTAAGCTGCCTGGAGCAGCCAACTCCACCCTTCTCCTCAGTATTTAGACACAGGCATTGTATTTCAACTGAGTTCACAGCTTCTAGGCATGCTCCAGCAGATAATCCCTATTCACTTTTGCATTCTACCAAAACAACAATAGATATAGATACAGCCATAGAAGGAAATGTGTGTGGGGGAATTAGAGCTTTACAATTCAGAAACTAAAAAGAAAGGGTTAATAGCGAGGCACTGCAGTATAAATTTGCAGGTTAAGTAAATATTATTATATTTTGTCTCTATCCCAACTTTTTTTATGTCCCATTAGGAAGCAGCAGATTCTATCGGGTTAATTGACACCCCCTGATAGCGGCAGGGCATTTATCGATGTGCGGCGGATAATTTTCACTCGTACATTAGTAAATCGGACCCTCTGTGTTAATTCTCTAAAAGCAGTTTTTACTAGACATGTGCACGACGTAAAATTTGGTTTTGCCGAATCTTTCAGGTAGAAAATTCAGAAAAATTAGTTTTCCGAATATTCTGCTGCCGAGCTATTCAGTATTCATTTTGTTTTCAACTAAACTAATACTGAATATTCGTGGAACATTACATTCATTTTTATTACACAAAGGTAAATGTTCCTTTGCTACAGGGGAAAAGGTTCACCTGTAGCATTATATTCTTAGCTATAGAGATAGAGAGCTGCGCTTATCCCAACATATCCCAACACTTCTTCACATTGCCTCGGCCACGATAATAGAAGGTTTAGCGCACGCATGGGCTCGATGAAGAAGGGTGGGGATTAGCATGGCTCTCCAGCAAGCTATAGGTAAGTATTTTTAATCCCTTGGGTAATTTAATGGAAACAAATTAATACTGATGATTTTTTTATTTTTTTATTTTGTGGTGTATTTGTTCGGATATTCGTTTCATGAAAACAAAATGAATATCTATGTTTTTTTAATGAATTAGTATTTGTAAAGAAACAAACACACTTGCCTAATTTTTTCCTTGAGTGTGTCTCGAAAAGGGGTGGTCACTGTGATGCATATGTTACAATAAGACTCACAAAAAAAATCATAATTTAACAATCGTATAAAATGAATAAATTAATTATTGAATTAAAATTGTGCACTAAAATTGTTTATTGTTTTAGTGCATTAAAGATAATAAAGAAATTGTTGTGCAAAAATGTTATTTTATGGAGAGAAAAAAAATTGTATTGAAATATAAAAAAATATTTAAGGCTCACAGTAGAAATCATAATAAAATTACACTGCACAAAATGCTGTGAAATTAATATTTAGAATACAAAATTCAAAATGTATTATTTTCCTTATTGGTTAATGAGTTTCCTCTGCTAATGGGCTGAACTTGAGCGTTTCACGGTCGTAGCTTAAATTTCTTCCCCAGGTCTGGCATATTCATATTTCCCCCTACAGTTCATGCTGTATGTGAGACATCTCGCAACTCACAGGGGCAGACCCCTTTTTAGATAATTCTCTAAGAGCAGCCCCTGTTAGCGTCAGTGTGGTTTGTTACATTTGATCTGACAAAGTTTACCCTTAGCCTGTATTGGCGCTGTACATATTTCTTCACTACCAAAAGTTTACTGTATTTAGAGTACCATTAAATACAGTAGACTTGCATAATCAACAAATTCATGATAGAAAGACAATGCAGTAGCGTTAACTCTGAATTTCAAATGAGTAGCAGATTTTTTTTCTGACAAATTTCAAAATGACTTCAAATTTCCTCTCCCCCTGTATCATGTGACAGCCATCAGCCAATCACAAAATGATATCTATACACTGTGAGTTCTTGCACATGCTCTATAGATACTTTAAAAAGAATGTGTACAAAAGGGACCCAAAATAAACTTGCTGTAATCATTTACTTGCCACATGATTATGCCACACATCCTTATTCTCATTCTGCAGTCCACACTGAATTCTTTTTTTTTTTTTTTTTTTTTAAGTAAATTCGAGCCGTTTTAAAAAAACATGACTCCAAAACTCCTCCTCCCATCGTCTTCTTCCTCAGAGCTTGTTTCAAATTTCATTGTGCCTGCCAAACTTAATGACGAGCGTTTAACCAAACGCATGCGCATAGTGTCATTTTTTTTTCTTTCACTACGGAAAGAGGTGGGGATCTTATTTAGTGCTGCACGGAAGCTCACAGGGAAAGCACAACAGCTCCCACTACCCCGTCCCGGATGCTCCCACTTCCCTGGGCCACTTCCCAGCAGCGCACGTCAGCCAGCTCAGACGAAGCCTCCTGCCAGCTCAGACACAGCCAACCTCCCCGCTCTGTGAGAGGGGTGAACACCCTGCACATGGCCGCTTGCCCTCACAACCTCCCTTCTCTATGAGGTGGGGATCTTAGTGCTGCACGGAAGCTCATGGAGAAGCACAGCAGCTCTCGCTACCCCATTCCGGATGCTCCCACTTCCCTGGGCCACTTCCAAGCAGCGCACGTCAGCCAGCTCAGACACAGCCACCTGCCAGCTCAGACACAGCCACCAGCCAGCTCAGACACAGCCACCTGCCAGCTCAGACACAGCCACCAGCCAGCTCAGACACAGCCACCTGCCAGCTCAGACAGATTTAGGATTTTGTAAGGGTGTATTGGGTGGGTTTTATTTTTAGATTAGGGTTTGGGCTGCAATAGAGCTAAATGCCCTTTTAAGGGCAATGCCCATACAAATGCCCTTTTCAGGGCAATGGTGAGCTTAGGTTTTTTTAGATTAGGTTTTTATTTGGGGGGGGTTAGTTGTGTGGGTGGTGGGTTTTACTGTTGGAGAGGGTATTTGTATTTTTATTTACAGGTAAAAGAGCTGATTTCTTTGGGGCAATGCCCCGCAAAAGGCCCTTTTAAGCGCTATTTGTAGTTTATTGTAGGTTAGGGTTTTTTTTATTTTGGGGGGCTTTTTTATTTTCATAGGGCTCTTAGATTTGGTGTAATTAGTTTAATTCTTTGATCATTTCTTTTTTATTTTTTGTAACTTAGTGTTTATTTTTTGTAACTTAGTGTTTGTTATTTTTTGTAACTTAGTGTTTGTTATTTTTTGTAACTTAGTGTTTGTTATTTTTTGTAACTTAGTTGTTAGTTTTTGGTAACTTAGTAATTTTTTATTGTAGATTTAAATTATTTGAGTAGGGTTAGGTATTTAAATATAGAATATAGTTAATTTAATTTGTAGTTTATTGTAATTTTAGTATAAAAGTTAGGGTAGGTTAATTATTAATTTAATATAGTTTATTGTAATTTTAGTATAATAGTTAGGGTAGATTAAATTAATTAGTTTAATATAGTTTAATGTAATTTTAGTCTAATAGTTAGGGTAGATTAATTATTAGTTTAATATAGTTTAATTTAAATCTAAAGGTAAGTTTAAATTTATTATAAGATAGGGATGAGTTAATATTTAATATAAAGTTAGGGGGTTGTTAGGTTTAGGGGTTAATAGTTTAATTTAGTTTATGGCAATGTGGAGGGCTGGCGGTTTAGGGGTTAATCGGTTTAGTAAGTGCTAGTGATGTGGGACGCCAGGTGTTTAGGGGTTAATACATTTATTTAGTTGCGGTGGGGTCCGGGAGCGGCGGGATAGGGGTTAATAACTTTATGTAGGTGACGGCGGTGTTGGGGCAGCAGATTAGGGGTTAATAAGTATAATGTAGGTGGCGGTTGTGTAGGGGGCGGCAGATTAGGGGTTAATAAGTATAATGTAGGTGGCAGCAGTGTAGGGGGCGGCAGATTAGAGGTCTCGGGTTATGTTAAGGTGTTAGGTGTAAACTTAAATTTTATTCTACCATAGGAATCAATGGGATATCAGGCAGCAGCGAACATAAGCTTTTGCTGCTTTCAGACTCCCATTGATTCCTATGGCATCCTCCGCCTTCAGGGTGGCGGATTGAAAACCAGGTATGCTGGGCCGGAATAGTGGCGAGCGTACCTGGTAGTTATTTGATAACTTGCAAAAGTAGTCAGATAGTGCCGAATTTGCATTCGGAACATCTGTAGTGACGTAAGCATCGATCTGTGTCGGACTGAGACCGGCGGATCGTATGTCGCAGATTTCTACTTTTGCCGGTCTCTAGCCTTTGATATATAAGGCAAATCAAGCTCTCCACAATTACGCTGTGGAAATCCAGTGTATTTGCGGTTGACGGCTTGATAAATAGGCCCCAATAGCTCTTACCTGTTGAACCGGCGGTCCGTCACTGAAATAGGAACCTTTTTACAGTTCCGTGAATAAAGAGGCTGCTAGTGACAATACCGAATAACTGCGCATAAGCAATTGGGCGTAAACGTTCATGAGTCATCATGGCCGACACTCATGTGATTTGCAGGTAAAATCAGCTTCACAATGACGTAGATGTAGGAGGAGTTTGGAATCCATTTTTTCCCTGAACTGCAGTTGGCTTTTTGAAAAAAAAAAAGCGATTCAGTGTGGACTACAGAATAAGAATAAGGATGTGTGGCATAATCGTGTGGCAAGTAAATAATAAAAGCAAGTTTATTTTGGGTGTTAAGGCCACGCCCACCATTTACACGTTACCTCAATCAGCTGTTGCACGCTGTCGGCACATTTGCTTGTATACAGCTGGTTTGTTGTGTGGCGGTTTTTAACACAGTTTTTAGACTTTCTTAATAACTTGGACTTCACAACTAGCGGATGATTTGGAGATTCTGATCCCATCTGGTAAAGCACAGGGAGTGTTTTGGAACACAGTTTGTGTACGTTTGGACATGCATTAACACTCCTAAGATCTTCTGCTACTATGGAACTTTGATGGAGATCGTTTGAGAGACCTATACGGTTCTCAAGTGCTCTGATAATATCTCATTTTGTTTGAGGTCAAATCTTGTGAGTTTTTAATCATGATTGTGAATAAATACAGTGTAATTTTTGATATACTGCGCCTTGTTTTTTCTTCTTTTCATTTAGTTTTTATCCGGTCTCCAGTGCCGTGACACATATGAGGCAGCAACCCTGATTTCATCAGCTGTACATTCTGAAAGCAGCATATCCTTTGATCATATAATATTACAAGTGTATATAGCATTTTGATTAATATATTGTTTGACATTATTTGTGGGGCGCTTTTACTTTGTATTATTTTTTATTTTGGGTGTTTACTGTCCCTTTAAATTAGGGAAAGAACATTTAATTATTAGTGAGTACAATTTAAAGAAACAGAAAATGCACAATTAAGTTTTCATGATTCAGATATATTAAACTGTAACAAATGATTACTATTACTTTGTTTAAGCAAAATGATTTTTCGCAGGAATTACATTCCTGTTTAATTTTCTTTGCTTCAAATGTTTACGGTTCAAATGTTTACGGTTCAGACGGGGCCAATCTTCAAACATTTTCAGGACCTTGCTGATTTCCCAGTCCAGCCCTGATCACCAGGGGAGTGTTAAGCATACCCTTTATTTATATAGTTTTGTTTTTCATTTGCATATACATCTTTTTCTCTAGTACATGGTTATTTACAGGGACACTAAAGTCAACATTAAACTTTCAGGATTCAGACACAGCATGCAGTTTTAAAAGTTTTATGGGCAAGGAGATGTATGTAGACTTTGAAATTTGTTAAAAAAAACTATTGCTTGTTTGAAGTAAGTGTTATTGCATTGTCTGTGTGTTATGCATTGGTTGATTATGCAGTTCTACTGTATTTAATGTTCCTTTAAATAGCAGAATGAATTATCCCTATATAGCTATATATATATATCTATGTATTATGACCGGCAGTTCTCCTTAAGGGTGATGGGGAAACCTGATGCGGACTCCTTGCCCAGTGTGCTTAGAGGAATATGGCTGCACCCAGGGGCAAAACTACAGGGGGTTCAGGGGTGAAACTACAGGGGTTGCAGAGGTCGCAATTGTGACTGGGCCCCCAAGGGTGGGGGCCCAGCTTAAAAAAAAAAATGTTGACCTGCCACTGCCTGCACTGATATCATGTAAGTGTGACATGATGCTTCACTAGTGTCTCTGACTACAGGGGTTAGTGTTTCTGTTTTACCCATTGGTGTTTGTGTGTGTATGTATGTGACTGTGTGTGTATTTATGCATGTGTGTGTGTGTCTTTATGCATGTACTGTATGTGTGTAT